>NC_088238.1:16226439-16258939 GCF_036934945.1 Oncorhynchus masou masou | reverse complement strand
ACTGATATCTCTGGGTCGATCTACCTCCTGCATACGAGGCTGGGCATTATCCTAGCATTGTCCTTTTACATGAATTATTTTACCTTTATTTAACTAGGCAAGTCAGTTAAGAACTAATCCTTATTTATAATGACGTCCTACCCCGGCCAAACCCAGACAACACTGGGCCAATTGGGCGCCACCCTATCTGACTCCCAATCACGGTCGGTTGTGATAAAGCCTGGAATCAAACCGGGGTCTGTAGTGACGCCTCTAGCACTGAGATGCAGTGCCTTAGACCGTAGCGCCACTCCTTTGGGGGGCCGTTGTGGGTTCTGTAAATAACTTGGCGTATAGATTAACAGTTGGCTATAATGTAGCCAGTATAGCAGAGCATCAGCGTACTGTACCAGCTGAATATGAAGGTTCACAGATCACACATTGACTCTGCTTACGCCGGTCCCCTGTTACTGGGTCTTAATATGATTTCATTCAGAATACATCTGTTGGCACTAATATCACTCCATAGTGCTCTGCCCTCCTCTCTTAAACAACGCTCCAACTGAAACACACAGGAAGGACAATGACACCGCAGTCCCACACTTCCAGCCTGAAACAGCACCATCAGAGAATGAGGACGACAACAACGGAAATAAGCTTGGTGTTTAATATATGTAATGTTGATGGTTAATTATCCAACACATTAAATCAATCAAGTGATGTGGTTTCACGGAAACACTTTATGTATCGTAGTGCTTTTGGTAGAAACCTCAATGACTAAACTCTATGACTCTGGTCCTGTCTATCTCAAGGTGGTTCATTCTTTCCCTACCGTGGAGGAACATGGGTGTTACAGGACCTCGCCACGCTCCAAAGGACAGCAGGCCCGACTGAAAGACTGCTTCATCTAGCACGGCCATCACCCCGCGGAGAGAGAGAGAAGAAAACGTGTACGAGTCGAGGAAGACAAGAGAAAGAAATGACTTGTCCATACCTGACTACCTCTGTAATATGAAATCCAATTTAGGGAAGAAGGGGGAAACGGAGAGATAAGAAGGGAGGTTTTTTCCTCCCCCTCCGCCGTGTCGCGCCGAGCCCCATCAACCAGGGCAAACACTAAATAATGAACAATACTGTGGCTGTCCCGCCACCATAAAACACACTCCATTAATGCCACTCGGCAGAATTAATGATAATTATGCCACGTTCGCCGCCCCTTCTCTTATTGAATTCTTATCTGAGCTGCCGAGGAGGAAGGAACAGCGCTCCGACTGTCTCCTCTTCCACCCCCCTAAAAAAACAATAGAAAGAAAATCCCTCTTAAGTCATTCAGAAAGGGGAAGTTCACAGAGGAAATAGGAACTTTTATAGGTGTAAAATGAAGGAGGTGACATGGGATGCAACAGAGGAAGAACTCAGTGACTTTCATGCTCTGGAACAGGTGATCACAACACTGAGCTTAAGATGGGCTGTGTTCTTTCTATGTGTGTGTGTGTGTGTGTGTGTGTGTGTGTGTGTGTGTGTGTGTGTGTGTGTGTGTGTTCTGAACCCTTCTGGGTGTGGTCTGAGCATCACCATCATGGTTGTGATTACATATTGAAGGATGGCACAATTAGAATGATATTCTATCTGTATGGGCACACCACCATAAGAGTTGGACTACAAGATCAAAAACATCCTCAGCCTGCTGATGACAATGGAACACACACACACACATTTTCACTGATAAATGAGGTCTCTGTAAAGACAGTGAGTAAAAGGTCTCTGACAGTTCTGAAACAAACCACACACTTCCAGGGCTAATTAGAGTGTTTATAAAGTGGTGTTTGTTTCTGGAGGCCCTCCTACCTGGCTCTAATTAGTCGGTGGTAATTCACTCAGACAAACTCTTAATGACAGAGAGGAAAACTACTGCTGTGTGTGTGTGTGTGTGTGTGTGTGTGTGTGTGTGTGTGTGTGTGTGTGTGTGTGTGTGTGTGTGTGTGTGTGTGTGTGTGTGTGTGTGTGTGTGTGTGTGTGTGTGAGAGAGAGAGAATAAATAACGACTGCTACTAATCATGACTGTTAAGGTGTCAGACTACAGAGTGTGTACATATACATACCATAGGGAGTGGATGTGTATACTAGTGGCAGTATGCAGAACAAAACGTTACACAGTCCATGTTAGCATTATGGAACCTCCTTGTGTTGTATACTGTTCATTAATTGGCTGTGTGGGACAGGTGTTGAACAAGCAGCCCTTCAGTCCACACACACACACACACACACCTCACCCCTCCCTACGCACACCAAACCAACCCTGCATGAATGGTGTGTATGTATGTATGCCTGCCTCTGCGCGTGTGCGTGTATACTCACTGGCAGCGTGGGGCAGGTTGATGAAGAAGCCTTTGAGTCTGGAGGCCAGCCACTCCATGCTCTCCTGCAGGTTGGCCAGGGCCTTCAGGTCGCTCACGTCACGCAGGATCTCGTTCTGTGGGATCAGCTTGTCACCCAGGTTACCCGTCAGCACCTCTGACTCCTTGGCAAACGCCGCCCTGGATCAGTGGGAATGGAGGAGGAGAGAGGAAATGGAGGAGGAGAGAGGAAATGGAGGAGGAGAGAGGAAATGGAGGAGGAGAGAGGAAATGGAGGAGAGGAAATGGAGAGAGGAAATGGAGAGGAGAGGAAATGGAGGAGGAGAGAGGAAATGGAGGAGGAGAGAGGAAATGGAGGAGAGAGGAAACGAAAAAAGTTGTATTAGACAAAATCAGTCAATGTGACTGTTCTAGACAGGTTCTAAAATGGTCATGAGAGTAGTTAGAACTAACCGCCTGATATTCAAACAAGGGTTAGCCTGGTCCCAGATCTGTTTGAACTAACTGCCTGGTCTTCAAACAAGGGTTAGCCTGGTCCCAGATCTGTTTGAACTAACTGCCTGGTCTTCAAACAAGGGTTAGCCTGGTCCCAGATCTGTTTGAACTAACTGCTTGATCTTCAAACAAGGGTTAGCCTGGTCCCAGATCTGTTTGAACTAACTGCTTGATCTTCAAACAAGGGTTAGCCTGGTCCCAGATCTGTTTGAACTAACTGCTTGATCTTCAAACAAGGGTTAGCCTGGTCCCAGATCTGTTTGAACTAACTGCTTGATCTTCAAACAAGGGTTAGCCTGGTCCCAGATCTGTTTGAACTAACTGCTTGATCTTCAAACAAGGGTTAGCCTGGTCCCAGATCTGTTTGAACTAACTGCTTGATCTTCAAACAAGGGTTAGCCTGGTCCCAGATCTGTTTGTAGCGTCTTTCCAAATCTGTTGGTCATTGTTTGGCTTCATAATGACAACAGGAGATGGGAAGCTCTGGGACAAGGGTAGAGAAAGAAGGGTTTCTCTTCTGGATATAGGAGATGGGAAGCTCTGGGACCAGGGTAGAGAGAGAAGGGTTTCTCTTCTGGATATAGGAGATGGGAAGCTCTGGGACCAGGGTTAGAGAGAAGAGGAGAGGGTTTCTCTTCTGGATATAGTAGATGGGAAGCTCTGGGACCAGGGTAGAGAGAGAAGGGTTTCTCTTCTGGATATAGGAGATGGGAAGCTCTGGGACCAGGGTAGAGAGAGAAGGGTTTCTCTTCTGGATATAGGAGATGGGAAGCTCTGGGACCAGGGTAGAGAGAGAAGGGTTTCTCTTCTGGATATAGGAGATGGGAAGCTCTGGGACCAGGGTAGAGAGAGAAGGGTTTCTCTTCTGGATATAGGAGATGGGAAGCTCTGGGACCAGGGTAGAGAGAGAAGGGTTTCTCTTCTGGATATAGGAGATGGGAAGCTCTGGGACCAGGGTAGAGAGAGAAGGGTTTCTCTTCTGGATATAGGAGATGGGAAGCTCTGGGACCAGGGTAGAGAGAGAAGGGTTTCTCTTCTGGATATGGGTCGTGCATTAAGAGTAGCGGCTTAAAACCTGTCAACAGCTCCAGATAAGGATTCCCTAGAATGAAGGAGAGGACAGTAGTAGAAGGCAGGAGGATAGTGAAAAGGAGAAGGACATTTATTGGGGGGAGAGGAGGATTAGGGGGGAGGGGACTATAATAACAATCCCACGGTCCCCTGCACAGAGGATGGCTGGCACCGTGTGGAGCTGGACCCTGGACGGACAGACAGACCAGTCACATCAACTCCAGCATGCATCTCAAAGAGGCCTTGGGCTTCCAGTAATGACCTTCACTGTGATTTAGGACTGAATGACTAACTTAGTTCAGTCACCACAGGCCCAATGACTAGCTAGTAACTGGAGCAGGAGCAGATAGAGAGGGAAGGGGAGAGAGACGTAACAGTAAAGGCTGGGTGGGTAGAAAGAGGAGAGAGAGAGAAAAAGACTCAACTGAGTGTGCATGTACAGTGCCTTGCGAAAGTATTCGGCCCCCTTGAACTTTGCGACCTTTTGCCACATTTCAGGCTTCAAACATAAAGATATAAAACTGTATTTTTTTGTGAAGAATCAACAACAAGTGGGACACAATCATGAAGTGGAACGACATTTATTGGATATTTCAAACTTCTTTAACAAATCAAAAACTGAAAAATTGGGCGTTCAAAATTATTCAGCCCCCTTTAGTTAATACTTTGTAGCGCCACCTTTTGCTGCGATTACAGCTGTAAGTCGCTTGGGGTATGTCTCTATCAGTTTTGCACATCGAGAGACTGAAATTTTTTCCCATTCCTCCTTGCAAAACAGCTCGAGCTCAGTGAGGTTGGATGGAGAGCATTTGTGAACAGCAGTTTTCAGTTCTTTCCACAGATTCTCGATTGGATTCAGGTCTGGACTTTGACTTGGCCATTCTAACACCTGGATATGTTTATTTTTGAACCATTCCATTGTAGATTTTGCTTTATGTTTTGGATCTTTGTCTTGTTGGAAGACAAATCTCCATCCATCTTCCCATCAATTTTAACCATCTTCCCTGTCCCTGCTGAAGAAAAGCAGGCCCAAACCATGATGCTGCCACCACCATGTTTGACAGTGGGGATGTTGTGTTCAGGGTGATGAGCTGTGTTGCTTTTACGCCAAACATAACGTTTTGCATTGTTGACCAAAAAGTTCAATTTTGGTTTCATCTGACCAGAGCACCTTCTTCCACAGGTTTGGTGTGTCTCCCAGGTGGCTTGTGGCAAACTTTAAATGACACTTTTTATGGATATCTTTAAGAAATGGCTTTCTTCTTGCCACTCTTCCATAAAGGCCAGATTTGTGCAATATACGACTGATTGTTGTCCTATGGACAGAGTCTCCCACCTCAGCTGTAGATCTCTGCAGTTCATCCAGAGTGATCATGGGCCTCTTGGCTGCATCTCTGATCAGTCTTCTCCTGGTATGAGCTGAAAGTTTAGAGGGACGGCCAGGTCTTGGTAGATTTGCAGTGGTCTGATACTCCTTCCATTTCAATATTATCGCTTGCACAGTGCTCCTTGGGATGTTTAAAGCTTGGGAAATCTTTTTGTATCCAAATCCGGCTTTAAACTTCTTCACAACAGTATCTCGGACCTGCCTGGTGTGTTCCTTGTTCTTCATGATGCTCTCTGCGCTTTTAACGGACCTCTGAAACTATCACAGTGCAAGTGCATTTATACGGAGCCTTGATTTCACACAGGTGGATTGTATTTATCATCATTAGTCATTTAGGTCAACATTGGATCATTCAGAGATCCTCACTGAACTTCTGGAGAGTTTGCTGCACTGAAAGTAAAGGGGCTGAATAATTTTGCACGCCCAATTTTTCAGTTTTTGATTTGTTAAAAAAGTTTGAAATATCCAATAAATGTCGTTCCACTTCATGATTGTGTCCCACTTGTTGTTGATTCTTCACAAAAAAATACAGTTTTATATCTTTATGTTTGAAGCCTGAAATGTGGCAAAAGGTCGCAAAGTTCAAGGGGGCCGAATACTTTCGCAAGGCACTGTATAGGCATGTGTGTGTGTGTGTGTGTGTGTGTGTGTGTGTGTGTGTGTGTGTGTGTGTGTGTGTGTGTGTGTGTGTGTGTGTGTGTGTGTGTGTGTGTGTGTGTGTGTGTGTGTGTGTGTGTGTGTGTGTGTGTGAGAGAAAGAAAGAGAGCTATATTTTAAGGCAATGTGGCGTTTCAGACTTCACACATGACAAGAACACAGCCTTGAGGAGAAGACAGCAAAGAATATCCTCATTTGTTTGCGTGACTACTGACCAGCAGCCTTGGTGAATTCACTTCAATATCAAAACTGGAAAGAGAAAGAGAAAGAGAAAGAGAGAGAGAGAAAACAGAGAATGAAAGGGAGAGAGAGAGAAAACAGAGAATGAAAGAGAGCGAGAGAGAGAGAAAACAGAGAATGAAAGAGAGAGAGAGAGAGAAAACAGAGAATGAAAGAGATCAGGAAGAACTGAATGACTTGTTCCAAGCAGGGACCTTATTACTGGAGCGTGATCAAAAGGAGCGCTGGGTTGCCAGACGTGGAGCCTCTAATCCCTCCAAAGAATGTTGAAAATGTCTGTGGTTGTGACTGAAATTAAAAAAGCCTAAAAGATTCTCCTTGCATCTAAATCCATCACCCATTCATTGATTTATTTACTTTACAAGTCCAGGCCAGTGAGCATCCTTCCTGAAGAGAGCACACATTGAAAGCTCTGTCAATAAGAATGACCCACCTTCTCCTCCCAAATGATTTGGATCCCTCCTTCCTTCAGATAAATAATGTTACATCCTTATGGAGCAATCACTACTTCCTGTACATGTCTGTCTTGTTCAACCACAGCATGTTGATGAAGGGCTGGAGGGAGTGAGGATAGTGTTCTGTGTGTTTGTGTTAGGGTGGTGAGGATACTGTTCTGTGTGTTTGTGTTAGGGTGGTGAGGATACTGTTCTGTGTGTTTGTGTTAGGGTGGTGAGGATACAGTTCTGTGTGTTTGTGTTAGGGTGGTGAGGATACAGTTCTGTGTGTTTGTGTTAGGGTGGTGAGGATACTGTTCTGTGTGTTTGTGTTAGGGTGGTGAGGATACTGTTCTGTGTGTTTGTGTTAGGGTGGTGAGGATACTGTTCTGTGTGTTTGTGTGAGGGTGGTGAGGATACTGTTCTGTGTGTTTGTGAGGATACTGTTCTGTGTGGGTGGTGAGGATACTGTTCTGTGTGTTAGGGTGGTGAGGATACTGTTCTGTGTGTTTGTGTGAGGGTGGTGAGGATACAGTTCTGTGTGTTTGTGTTAGGGTGGTGAGGATACTGTTCTGTGTGTTTGTGTTAGGGTGGTGAGGATACAGTTCTGTGTGTTTGTGTTAGGGTGGTGAGGATACTGTTCTGTGTGTGTGTGTTGTGTTACTGTTCTGTGTGTTTGTGTGTTTGTGGTGGTGAGGATACTGTTCTGTGTGTTTGTGTGTTAGGGTGGTGAGGATACTGTTCTGTGTGTTTGTGTGAGGGTGGTGAGGATACTGTTCTGTGTGTTAGGGTGGTGAGGATACTGTTCTGTGTGTTTGTGTGAGGGTGGTGAGGATACTGTTCTGTGTGTTTGTGTGAGGGTGGTGAGGATACTGTTCTGTGTGTTTGTGTTAGGGTGGTGAGGATACTGTTCTGTGTGTTTGTGTGAGGGTGGTGAGGATACTGTTCTGTGTGTTAGGGTGGTGAGGATACTGTTCTGTGTGTTTGTGTTAGGGTGGTGAGGATACTGTTCTGTGTGTTTGTGTTAGGGTGGTGAGGATACTGTTCTGTGTGTTTGTGTTAGGGTGGTGAGGATACTGTTCTGTGTGTTAGGGTGGTGAGGATACAGTTCTGTGTGTTTGTGTTAGGGTGGTGAGGATACTGTTCTGTGTGTTTGTGTTAGGGTGGTGAGGATACTGTTCTGTGTGTTTGTGTTAGGGTGGTGAGGATACTGTTCTGTGTGTTAGGGTGGTGAGGATACAGTTCTGTGTGTTTGTGTTAGGGTGGTGAGGATACTGTTCTGTGTGTTAGGGTGGTGAGGATACTGTTCTGTGTGTTTGTGTTAGGGTGGTGAGGATACTGTTCTGTGTGTTTGTGTTAGGGTGGTGAGGATACAGTTCTGTGTGTTTGTGTGAGGGTGGTGAGGATACTGTTCTGTGTGTTTGGGTGGTGAGGATACTGTTCTGTGTGTTAGGGTGGTGAGGATACTGTTCTGTGTGTTAGGGTGGTGAGGATACTGTTCTGTGTGTTAGGGTGGTGAGGATACTGTTCTGTGTGTTAGGGTGGTGAGGATACTGTTCTGTGTGTTTGTGTTAGGGTGGTGAGGATACAGTTCTGTGTGTTTGTGTTAGGGTGGTGAGGATACTGTTCTGTGTGTTTGTGTTAGGGTGGTGAGGATACTGTTCTGTGTGTTTGTGTTAGGGTGGTGAGGATACTGTTCTGTGTGTTAGGGTGGTGAGGATACTGTTCTGTGTGTTTGTGTGAGGGTGGTGAGGATACTGTTCTGTGTGTTTGTGTTAGGGTGGTGAGGATACTGTTCTGTGTGTTTGTGTGAGGGTTTGGTGAGGATACTGTTCTGTGTGTTTGTGTGAGGATACTGTTCTGTGTGGGTGGTGAGGATACTGTGTGTGTTTGTGTTAGGGTGGTGAGGATACTGTTCTGTGTGTTTGTTCTGTGAGGGTGGTGAGGATACTGTTCTGTGTGTTTGTGTTAGGGTGGTGAGGATACTGTTCTGTGTGTTTGTGTTAGGGTGGTGAGGATACTGTTCTGTGTGTTTGTGTTAGGGTGGTGAGGATACTGTTCTGTGTGTTTGTGTTAGGGTGGTGAGGATACTGTTCTGTGTGTTAGGGTGGTGAGGATACTGTTCTGTGTGTTAGGGTGGTGAGGATACTGTTCTGTGTGTTAGGGTGGTGAGGATACTGTTCTGTGTGTTAGGGTGGTGAGGATACTGTTCTGTGTGTTGTGGTGTGTTGTGTTAGGGTGGTGAGGATACTGTTCTGTGTGTTAGGGTGTGAGGATACTGTTCTGTGTGTTAGGGTGGTGAGGATACTGTTCTGTGTGTTAGGGTGGTGAGGATACTGTTCTGTGTGTTAGGGTGGTGAGGATACTGTTCTGTGTGTTAGGGTGGTGAGGATACTGTTCTGTGTGTTAGGGTGGTGAGGATACTGTTCTGTGTGTTAGGGTGGTGAGGATACTGTTCTGTGTGTTTGTGTTAGGGTGGTGAGGATACTGTTCTGTGTGTTTGTGTTAGGGTGGTGAGGATACTGTTCTGTGTGTTTGTGTTAGGGTGGTGAGGATACTGTTCTGTGTTTGTGTTGTGTGAGGATACTGTTCTGTGTGTTTGTGTGAGGGTGGTGAGGATACTGTTCTGTGTGTTTGTGTTAGGGTGGTGAGGATACTGTTCTGTGTGTTTGTGTTGGTGAGGATACTGTTCTGTGTGTTTGTGTGGTGAGGATACTGTTCTGTGTGTTTGTGTTAGGGTGGTGAGGATACTGTTCTGTGTGTTTGTGTTAGGGTGGTGAGGATACTGTTCTGTGTGTTTGTGGGTGGTGAGGATACTGTTCTGTGTGTTTGTGTTAGGGTGGTGAGGATACTGTTCTGTGTGTTTGTGTTAGGGTGGTGAGGATACTGTTCTGTGTGTTTGTGTTAGGGTGGTGAGGATACTGTTCTGTGTGTTTGTGTTAGGGTGGTGAGGATACTGTTCTGTGTGTTTGTGTTAGGGTGGTGAGGATACTGTTCTGTGTGTTTGTGTGGTGTTTGTGTTAGGGTGGTGAGGATACTGTTCTGTGTGTTTGTGTTAGGGTGGTGAGGATACTGTTCTGTGTGTTTGTGTTAGGGTGGTGAGGATACTGTTCTGTGTGTTTGTGTTAGGGTGGTGAGGATACTGTTCTGTGTGTTTGTGTTAGGGTGGTGAGGATACTGTTCTGTGTGTTTGTGTTAGGGTGGTGAGGATACAGTTCTGTGTGTTTGTGTTAGGGTGGTGAGGATACTGTTCTGTGTGTTTGTGTTAGGGTGGTGAGGATACTGTTCTGTGTGTTAGGATGGTGAGGATACTGTTCTGTGTGTTAGGATGGTGAGGATAGTGTTCTGTGTGTTTGTGTTAGGGTGGGAGGATACTGTTCTGTGTGTTAGGGTGGTGAGGATACTGTTCTGTGTGTTTGTGTTAGGGTGGTGAGGATACTGTTCTGTGTGTTTGTGTTAGGGTGGTGAGGATACTGTTCTGTGTGTTTGTGATAGGGTGGTGAGGATACTGTTCTGTGTGTTTGTGTTAGGGTGGTGAGGATACTGTTCTGTGTGTTTGTGTTAGGGTGGTGAGGATACTGTTCTGTGTGTTTGTGTTAGGGTGGTGAGGATACTGTTCTGTGTGTTTGTGTTAGGGTGGTGAGGATACTGTTCTGTGTGTTTGTGTTAGGGTGGTGAGGATACTGTTCTGTGTGTTTGTGTTGGTGGGTGGTGGTGAGGATACTGTTCTGTGTGTTTGTGTTAGGGTGGTGAGGATACTGTTCTGTGTGTTTGTGTGAGGGTGGTGAGGATACTGTTCTGTGTGTTGTGAGGTGGTGAGGATACTGTTCTGTGTGTTTGTGTAGTGGTGGTGAGGATACTGTTCTGTGTGTTTGTGTTAGGGTGGTGAGGATATGTTCTGTGTTTGTGTTAGGGTGGTGAGGATACTGTTCTGTGTGTTTGTGTGAGGGTGGTGAGGATACTGTTCTGTGTGTTTGTGTGAGGGTGGTGAGGATACTGTTGTGTACAGTGTTTGTGTTAGGGTGGTGAGGATACTGTTCTGCATGAGGATAACTGTTTGTGTTAGTGGTGGTCCACAGAGGATACTGTTCTGAGTGTTTGTGTTAGGGTGGTGAGGATACTGTTCTGGTGTTTGTGTTAGAGTGGTGAGGATACTGTTCTGTGTGTTTGTGTGAGGGTGGTGAGGATACTGTTCTGTGTGTTTGTGTAGGGTGGTGAGGATACTGTTCTGTGTGTTTGTGTTAGGGTGGTGAGGATACTGTTCTGTGTGTTAGGGGTGGTGAGGATACTGTTCTGTGTGAGGGTGGTGAGGATACTGTTCTGTGTGGAGGGGTAGAGGGTGGTGAGGATGTTCTGTGGTTATGGGGTGGTGAGGATACTGGTGTTTGTGTTAGGGTGGTGAGGATACTGTTCTGTGTGTTTGTGAGGATATGTTAGGGTGGTGAGGATACTGTTCTGTGTGTTTGGAAGAGGTATGGAGGGTGGTGAGGATAGTGTTCTGTGTGTTTAGAGGTGTGAGGAGTGGTGAGGATACTGTTCTGAGAGTGTTTGTGTTAGGGTGGTGAGGATACTGTTCTGTGTGTTTGTGTGAGGATGGTGAGGATAGTGTTAGTGTGTTTGATGAGGATGGTGAGGATAGTGTTCTGTGTGTTTGTGTGTGACCTGGTAAAGTCCTCCTCATCCTCTCTCTTCTGTCGGAGCTGTCTGGGTGGGCCATGAGCCCAGTTGGGGAGAGACTGGAGGGTGGAGGGGCTGATGTCCTCGGGGTTAGGACGACGCACTGATGGTCAGCTTCTCCTCACACTGGACTATGCCCCTGGGGAGGGGAGAGAGATCAGGAACTGTACAGTACAGACAGACAGCATAGCATGAGGGTGGATGAGGACAGAGGGGTAGAGAGGATTGCCTGCATGAGGATAACTGCTTAGCTGGATCAGTGCTTGAGTCCACAGAACCACCCATAGACACACAGCAGGCAGCTGAGGCACAGTGTTTACACACCCATAGAGGGAGTAACACCTGGTCAGGTAGAGGATGGAGAGGTAGAGAGAGGATGGAGGGGTAGAGGTAGAGGATGGAGGGTAGAGAGGTAGAGGGAGGGGTAGAGGTAGAGGATGGAGGGGTAGAGGTATGGAGGGGTAGAGAGAGGTAGAGGGAGGATGGAGGGGTAGAGGAGGAGAGGTAGAGGATGGAGGGGTAGAGGAGAGGGGTAGAGGATGGAGGGGTAGAGGATGAGGGGTAGAGGATGGAGGGGTAGAGGAGAGGTAGAGGATGGAGGGGTAGAGAATGGAGGGGTAGAGGAGAGGTAGAGGATGGAGGGGTAGAGGATGAAGGGGTAGAGAATGGAGGGGTAGAGGAGAGGTAGAGGATGGAGGGGTAGAGGAGAGGTAGAGGATGGAGGGGTAGAGGAGAGGTAGAGGATGGAGGGGTAGAGGAGAGGTAGAGGATGGAGGGGTAGAGGAGAGGTAGAGGATGGAGGGGTAGAGGACGGAGGGTAGAGGATGGAGGGGTAGAGGTAGAGGGATGGAGGGGTAGAGAGGATGGAGGGGTAGAGGATGGTGGATGGAGGTAGAGGATGGAGGGGTAGAGGAGAGGTAGAGGATGGATGGAGGGGTAGAGGACGGAGGGGTGGAGGGGTAGAGGAGAGGAGGATGGAGGGGAGGGAGGTAGAGGATGGAGGTAGAGGATGGAGGGGTAGAGGAGGAGAGGGGTAGAGGAGGTAGAGGACGGAGGGGTAGAGGATGGAGGGGTAGAGGAGAGGTAGAGGATGGAGGGGTAGAGGAGAGGTAGAGGATGGAGGGGTAGAGGAGAGGTAGAGGATGAAGGGGTAGAGGATGGAGGGGTAGAGGAGAGGTAGAGGATGGAGGGGTAGAGGAGAGGTAGAGGATGGAGGGGTAGAGGAGAGGTAGAGGACGGAGGGGTAGAGGAGAGGGAGGGGTAGAGGATGGAGGGGTAGAGGAGAGGACGGGGGTAGAGGAGAGGTAGAGGATGGGGGGTAGAGGATGGAGGGGTAGAGGATGGAGGGGTAGAGGATGGAGGGGTAGAGGATGGAGGGGGGGAGAGGTAGAGGATGGAGGGGGGGTAGAGGAGAGGTAGAGGATGGTGGGGTAGAGGATGGAGGGGTAGATGAGAGGTAGAGGATGGAGAGGTAGAGGACGGAGGGGTAGAGGAGGGGTAGAGGACGGAGGGGTAGAGGAGAGGTAGAGGATGGAGGGAGGGGAGAGGAGAGGATGGGGGTAGGAGAGAGGAGGGGAGGATGACAGAGGGGTAGAGGGTAGAGGATGGAGGGGTAGAGGGAGGTAGAGGATGGAGGGGTAGGAGGGTGGAGGGGTAGAGGGACGGGGGGTAGAGGATTGGGGGTAGAGGATGGAGGGGTAGAGGAGGGGTAGAGGACGGAGGGGTAGAGGAGAGGTAGAGGATGGTGGGGAGGGGAGGAGAGGTAGAGGATGGAGGGGAAGAGGAGAGGATGGTGGGGTAGAGGAGAGGTAGAGGATGGAGGGGTAGGGTGGAGGGGTAGAGGTAGAGGATGGAGGGGTAGAGGAGGAGAGGTAGAGGACGGAGGGAGGGGGTAGAGGATGGAGGGGTAGAGTAGGGGATGGAGGGGTAGAGGATGGAGGGTAGGGGTAGAGGAGAGGAGAGGATGGAGGGGTAGAGGAGAGGATGGAGGGGGGAGGAGAGGTAGAGGATGGAGGGTAGAGGGATGGTGGGGTAGAGGAGAGGTAGAGGAGAGGTAGAGGGTGGAGCGGTAGAGGGTGGAGGGGTAGAGGGTGGAGGGGTAGAGGATTGGGGGGTAGAGGATGGAGGGGTAGAGGAGGGGCGGCAGAGTGCTGGGTCTCCATCTGCACAGAGGTCAGCCTAAATCTCTCTGGGGTTCAGCCAGATGAAGACAAGCACAGCACAGGTGAGGGTGTGTCAGACAGAGAGAGCACTGCTGAAGCCCAATATACCCTCAAGCAGAACAAATTGAGTGAAATTACATTTGTGTTTCTATACCTTCTAGCAAGGAAGAGAGGAACCACTTTCCTCATGCTGGTCCTGAGTCAGTCTAACTCTTACCTGTACGAGGTGTTGCAGACCTCCTTGTTCTCGTTCAGCTGGTTCTGAGTCAGTCTAACTTGTACCTGTACGAGGTGTTGCAGACCTCCTTGTTCTCGTTCAGCTGGTCCTGAGTCAGTCTAACTCTTACCTGTACGAGGTGTTGCAGATGTCCTTGTACTCCTTCAGCTGGTCCTGAGTCAGTCTAACTCTTACCTGTACGAGGTGTTGCAGACCTCCTTGTACTCCTTCAGCTGGTCCTGAGTCAGTCTAACTCTTACCTGTACGAGGTGTTGCAGACCTCCTTGTACTCCTTCAGCTGGTCCTGAGTCAGTCTAACTCTTACCTGTACGAGGTGTTGCAGACCTCCTTGTACTCCTTCAGCTGGTCCTGAGTCAGTCTAACTCTTACCTGTACGAGGTGTTGCAGACCTCCTTGTACTCCTTCAGCTGGTCCTGAGTCAGTCTAACTCTTACCTGTACGAGGTGTTGCAGACCTCCTTGTACTCCTTCAGCTGGTCCTGAGTCAGTCTAACTCTTACCTGTACGAGGTGTTGCAGACCTCCTTGTACTCCTTCAGCTGGTCCTGAGTCAGTCTAACTCTTACCTGTACGAGGTGTTGCAGACCTCCTTGTACTCCTTCAGCTGGTCCTGAGTCAGTCTAACTC
Source organism: Oncorhynchus masou masou (assembly GCF_036934945.1). Classification (NCBI taxonomy): domain Eukaryota; kingdom Metazoa; phylum Chordata; class Actinopteri; order Salmoniformes; family Salmonidae; genus Oncorhynchus; species Oncorhynchus masou. The sequence continues at coordinate 16,244,617 of NC_088238.1, read as the reverse complement.
TTACCTGTACGAGGTGTTGCAGACCTCCTTGTACTCCTTCAGCTGGTCCTGAGTCAGTCTAACTCTTACCTGTACGAGGTGTTGCAGACCTCCTTGTACTCCTTCAGCTGGTCCTGAGTCAGTCTAACTCTTACCTGTACGAGGTGTTGCAGACCTCCTTGTACTCCTTCAGCTGGTCCTGAGTCAGTCTAACTCTTACCTGTACGAGGTGTTGCAGACCTCCTTGTACTCCTTCAGCTGGTCCTGAGTCAGTCTAACTCTTACCTGTACGAGGTGTTGCAGACCTCCTTGTACTCCTTCAGCTGGTCCTGAGTCAGTCTAACTCTTACCTGTACGAGGTGTTGCAGACCTCCTTGTACTCCTTCAGCTTGTCACAGACCATCTCCAGGAACTGGTTGGAGTAGGCACTCAGGTCCTGCATCAGAGTCATCAGGTCCTGGATGGACTTCTCCACGACTACTGTGCTCTGGAGAGCACACACAAATACAGGCTTAACACTCAGAATGATCCATGAAATGTTTCATTCCAGGCAGAAATAATCAAGCTCCTTACATGGAGAGAGGTAGAGAATATGTTTCAGCTGTTAATGCTTAGACACTAGTGAAACTGTGTTTTGTTCTTTGTTCTCATTATAAAAAAGAAGGCAGATGAAATTATATATCAAATAAATCAATAAATATGAAACATATTGTGGTATGACAATGTGAAAGAGTCCTAACCTCATCCCACATAACGTTTTTCATTTCAACCACAAAACTGTCACCGTCGCCTCAGCTCTGAGCCCAGTCGTCCTTGTAATTCAGCCACTCCCTTGTCCTCCCTTAACCACGAAACATATCACTGAGTCCCAAATGACACCCTGTTCCCTATATAGTGCACTACTTTGATGAAGTCTCCTGAAGCAGTGTAACACCAGTGTTGAGGAGTGGGACTGTCAAGTCTCTCCTGTCCGATGTGCAAAGCCGTCAGCAGGCAACCAATCTAATACAATGACTATATTCTCCTGTCAGGGACTGGATGCTGTTGGGAGCATGTCATTGTCAACGATATACCACCATGTCAGAGGAGTGGCAGGAGGTGTGTGTGTGTGAGAGAGAGAGATCAGGTGAGTGTGTGTGTAGGTGTGTACCTATGCCTATACGCATGACACAATCCCCAGTGAGCTCGGACAAACCTACAGTCATGACAGGTTAGCCAGTGTAGCGCAACAAATAGCAGGACGGAAGCAGACACTTCAATACACACACACACCTAACTTGAAACCACTGCCACAGACCTACACTACATGACCAGAAATATTTGGACACCTGCTGGTCGAACATCTCATTCCAAAATCATGGGCATTAATATGGAGTTGGTCCCCCACTTTGCTGCCACAACAGGCTCCACTCTTCTGGGAAGGCTTTCCACTAGATGGTGGAACACTGCTGAGGAGCCTGGCTCGCAGTCGGCGTTCTAATTCATCCCACAATGGGGTTAAGGTCAGGGCTCTGTGCAAGCCAGTCAAGTTCTTCCACACCGATCTCGACAAACCATTTCTGTATGGACCTCGCAGTGAGGAACAACTATCTTCTTTCCTCTTATTTGAATTATTTACTTATTTTTCCTCACTATTTTCTATAATGTCCATTCATTTCATCTGGTATTTTATCAATACAAATGCATGTGTGAGTTGTTTCTATGGGTCAGACCAAGACAAAGTGTGTTTGATTCAAATAAAGACCGATACTAGCGCACACAGTGGAGTGATCCATTGAAACTCACTAACATTAGCCACAGCAGTGCTAACCGCTAGTTTAGAAGTAGCACAGTGCTTCAAAGCGTGTAAGTAGCAGCAGCAGTATTGGTTAGCAGTAGCAGCTGGCTGTACCAACTCTTACGCCGTTGAAAATGTCCAGCTGTGGCAGGGTGTAGTCAGCAGGGAACAGCAGGGGCCTGAACAGGGCAGTTACTGATTAAAGGGACTACTGGCTGGCCCCCTGGTCCCTCTCCCTGCTGGGGGGTAATGATCTGTAGCGCTGCCCATACCCAGAGCTCCACAAGGCTGGTCCTGTCATGAAACTCCGCCAGGGGACGCCCCAGTCCCATTGCCCACGGTCCCCTGCCAGCCTGTCGGAGGAGAGCAGGGACCCATTCACTCAGCAGGGGAGGGCTGGAACTTCTAGACACAAGCAGACGTACAGGCACGTGCACAGTACACACACAGTACACACACAGTACACACACAGTTCACACACAGTACACACACAGTACACACACAGTACACACAGTACACACACAGTACACACACAGTACACGCACAGTCCAGAACCCCCAGTGGGTGTGTGATGGAGCCAGGAAGAGGACTTTCTCTATTTGTCATCACAGAGACGATGGAAGGAGTCGCTGTGAGAGCCAAGGAGATGATGGCCATCCTGCTATTGGGTAAGAACTAAAGCCAACTCCAATGAATCAGCCATACAACATTGCTTTCACTTTCAAATCACCTTCAGTTGCTAAAAAACTTAAAAGAATGATGAACGATGAAATCTTCCCCTTTTGACCTCTCTTTCTTTCTTTCTTTTTCTCTCTTTCCTTGGTGTTTAAACACTAAGCCCACTATTCTTTCTCTCTCCTACTGGATATCAGCAGGTCAGGAATGGTAAACAATGGATCCCAGATCCATTACTCCTGGAACAAATGCTCTGGCTCCGCTTGCCTTGTCTAATTCTGCTCATTTAACATAGCCATTCGTCTTTGCAGCAGACATCATTAAACAGTCATCAAGGGCCGCAGATTGAGAGGAGAGAGAGGGAGAGAGATGGACGAAGGGCGAGAGAAGGAGGAGAGAGAGAGAGAGAGAGAGAGAAAGAGAGAGAGAGAGGGACGAAGGGCGAGAGACAGGGAAAGAGAGAGAGAATTCACAGAGGTCTTGACAACAGTGGGACCTCTCCATCTTATTTAACGGTTACACAAGGATGGTCATCCTGTCTGGGTTGGTGCCCCCCCTTGGGTTGTGCCATGGCGGAGATCTTTGTGGGCTATACTCAGACTTGTCTCAGGATGGTAAGTTGGTGGTTGAAGATATCCCTCTAGTGGTGTGGGGGCTGTGCTTTGGCAAAGTGGGTGGGGTTATATCCTTCCAGTTTGGCCCTGTCCGGGGGTGTCCTCGGATGGGGCCACAGTGTCTCCTGACCCCTCCTGTCTCAGCCTCCAGTATTTATGCTGCAGTAGTTTATGTGTCGGGGGGCTAGGGTCAGTTTGTTATATCTGGAGTACTTCTCCTGTCCTATTCGGTGTCCTGTGTGAATCTAAGTGTGCGTTCTCTAATTCTCTCCTTCACTCTTTCTTTCTCTCTCTTTCTGAGGACCTGAGCCCTAGGACCATGCCCCAGGACTACCTGACATGATGACTCCTTGCTGTCCCCTGCTGCTCCAGTTTCAACTGTTCTGCCTTATTATTATTATTCGACCATGCTGGTCATTTATGAACATTTGAACATCTTGGCCATGTTCTGTTATAATCTCCACCCGGCACAGCCAGAAGAGGATTGACCACCCCACATATGCTCTCTCTAATTCTCTCTTTCTTTCTCTCTCTCGGAGGACCTGAGCCCTAGGACCATGCCTCAGGACTACCTGACATGATGACTCCTTGCTGTCCCCAGTCCACCTGACCGTGCTGCTGCTCCAGTTTCAACTGTTCTGCCTTATTATTATTCGACCATGCTGGTCATTTATGAACATTTGAACATCTTGGCCATGTTCTGTTATAATCTCCACCCGGCACAGCCAGAAGAGGACTGGCCACCCCACATAGCCTGGTTCCTCTCTAGGTTTCTTCCTAGGTTTTGGCCTTTCTAGGGAGTTTTTCCTAGCCACCATGCTTCTACACCTGCATTGCTTGCTGTTTGGGGTTTTAGGCTGGGTTTCTGTACTGCACTTTGAGATATCAGCTGATGTACGAAGGGCTATATAAATACATTTGATTTGATTTGAGACGAAATGCATTCTGGGGGCTGGTGAAACTTTTCCCATGAGACAACTTTATTGACAACTCACTCTCTTTCCACAAACACTCTTAGCTTTAAGCAATAGACTCACAGTCACACTCTCTCTAGTACTCCTCTATAAAATGCATTAAAACCAAAGCAGACACACATACACAGCGAAACATGGCTGACTTGCACTTTGCACTTCCTTTTGTTCTATTTTGTGTCGGAGCCTCGCTGAAAGCAAATTTAATTGAGGCCGGCGATACACAAAATGGGTCTAGAAATTCAGCAATTTAACAGCATAAATTCCATCAGAGTGTGAAAGGCCCCATCTCTGAGAGCTAATGATGAAGAGTGCACAGTGAGCACTCAGACTGTCGTGTCATTGGCTGCCGCCGTTAATGCAGTGGTATCGCCATAGAAATGCCTGAGCATGTGATAATAGCAGTTATTAGAGTTGTAAACACTCCTGAATACAGGCGAGAGCAGGGGAGGTATCCGGTGTAAGTGGCGGGATGTGTTCTTGATGACTTTGAAGCTCTAGTGTGATAATAGTACACTAGTCATCTTCCTATAAAGAGACTGATCTAAGGAACAGTTTCTCTCATTCCTCTCACTGATTGTGATGATAGAGGACATATTGAGCATTTTTGGACCTTGAGTGCATCAGGGTGTCCTGAGTGAAATAGCGAAAGGAAATTAAAGCTGCCATGATGCACACTGGTCAAAAACTGGTAGAATCAACGTTGTTTCAATGTAATCTCAACCCAAAAAATATATTTGATGACGTTGAATCAACACGGAAAACAGATTGGATGAGCAAAAAGTCCCAACTTTTAACATAAATCCAATTGGTGATATTTTTGGTTGATTTCACATTGAACTCACATTAGTTGACAACTCAACCAGATGTAAATGAAAAGGAGACGTTGAACTGCCGTCTGTGCCCAGTGGATGCTCTCTATTGAATGGGCCACTACTTGGCCTTGCCATGTTGCTGAAACTGTAGAATTAATCAAATCAAATGGGATTAATGTACAGACTGAATTGACATGGAAACTATCCCAAATCTTCTACCCCTGAACTGCTGTCCTGTCTCTGTTACGAACAGATCCACACATTCAAGTTCTTGGAGAGGGGTCTGGAGAGGGCTGTAAAGGGGCTCAGTCGTGCCCCTGAAACGGGTCAGGGGTTTCCCCATTAATCGAGGGGCGGCCCCCATGGATCGAGAGGGCCAGAGCATTTAACCCTGTGCGTTCCGCCACGTCACTCTCATCACTGACCCAAAACCGCTGACTCCTGTGTCGGCTGTGACTCGTGTCACCCCACATTCAAGTCTGCAGGGTGCTACAAACACACATAACACGCTCACACACACACGCTCACACACACGCTCACACACACACACTGAAGTAGCAGAAGCATGTGGGCCGTCCGGCGTGTGCAGAGGGAGTCTCAGAGGCGTGAGGCCATGCTGACGTTGATGAATGATCTGCCAGACGCTGTCCTACTCATGTGTGACTCCCCTTTACCCCAGTGAGGGAGGGCTGTGTGTTTGGTTATGAAAGGGTAGATTCTCTTTGTATACGTGTTTGTTCCTGTGTGTGTGTGTGTGTGTGTGTGTGTGTGTGTGTGTGTGTGTGTGTGTGTGTGTGCTTGCATGCGTGTGGGGGGGGGGGGGGTTGTGCGCATGCATATGTGTGTGTGTGTAAGGTTGTAAAAGCGTTGATTATCTTTCTATGTGTGTTTGTTCCAGTGTGTGTGTGTGTGTGTGTGTGTGTGTGTGTGTGTGTGTAAGGAAGTAAAATAGTTGATTATCTTTCTACATGTGTTTGTTCCAGTGTGCATGTATGCGTGCTGGTGTGTGTGTGTTCACGCAGTAAATTGTAAATAACACATGCAGTAGTTCTGCAAACAAACCATGGCTGGATGGCATTAGGCATGTTAGGCCCTGCTTCAATCTAAATGGAAATATAAACTTTATCTCTCTTCCTCCCTCCCGTTTGAGGATTGGTGTTCACTTCATAGGAACGATTCAGTGTTTGTGTCCAAATGGCACCCTAACCCCTACAGAGTGCACTACTTTTGACCAGAACGCTATGAGCCCTGGTCAAAAGTAGTGCAATATAATAGGAATAGGGCGCCATTTAAGATGTAAACAGTCACATGACAATGAAATGTCACTAAAAAAAGCTTCTTCTCGAGGCCTCTTTATAGAAGAGTGGAAAACACCTATCACAAGCTGTCACCTCCAATCACGTCAAATCAAAGGCCTCTCTGGTGAGTTAAAGTGCAGATCACAGCCAATCAACACCCGCTGTTAGTGTTTACATCAGTGAATGCATCCAACCAACTACTTCTCTAATGGAATGATGCACAAATTGAGAGCAGAATGTCATAGTTCCTCACAGAGAGATGCTTATTTACAACCTCCGCTCTCTATGACTGGAAAAAGAGCAGCATGTATTGTGTTCTTATTCACATACAGTATCATGCACGATGAACTAATGAAAGGGTTTGGATAATGTATGGGTCAAGCCGACAGCATGTGCACAGTAGGGTTGAATATTTTCCCGGTATTTTACAAAATGTTCCAACCCAAGAACATATCACTTTTCTCCAGGTTAACACTAGTATTTCCCACCAAAACCAGAAGTGACATTTTAAAGCATATAAATCATATACATGTATGGATTTGATTCGAGGTTTGATCGGTAACAAAGTTTAAGCCTTGTGCGACCGGAGTCTGATGAGCCATATACATTAAAGACATGTTGTGATCCATTATCCAATACAGAGCCTGATATATAGGCTACCACACATTATGCCCGACAGAAAAACACAAAAGTCTACAATGTGGACTGCAGTCTATTACTGTATTGTATTGAATGATACTGTATTACATGGACTAGCTTTACAGACATTGTTCAAACCATGAAGCTGGGAGAGAACATGCTATGCTGGTGTAGGATACGCGGCCTACAAAGTGACAATTACAGGCAAGAAAATATAATAGGGTATATTTTCAATGTTTAGAATTAGTAGGCTGATGGGGCGGCAGGGTAGCCTGGTGGTTAGAGCGTTGGACTAGTAACCAAAAAGTTGCAAGTTCAAATCCCCCAGCTGACAAGGTACAAATCTGTCGTTCTGCCCCTGAATAGTCAGTTAACCCACTGTTCCTAGGCCGTCATTCAAAATAAGAATTTGTTCTTAACTGACTTGCCCAGTTAAAAAAATATAATATATATATTTTTTTACCTTCATTTAACTAGGCAAGTCAGTAATAAAGGTATAAAGGTTAAAAAAATAAATATATATATAGGCTACCTTTTATAAAATTTCCCGTAATGTTGTGTGTATTAGCCTACCTCCTCTACCTATTGTCGCTTCATTCCCACTCTGTCATTCCTCCCTCGCCATCAACAGTTAAATGAAATACGTTTCTAGGACAGCATGAGCTAAGGAGAGAAGCCAGCAGAGTGCAGGGGCATTCTGCCCAAGAGACAAAGGCAGTAAGTTAGAAGCTTACGCATAACCCATCATTCATTAGCTAAATACAAGGCTAATAACGCATTGCATTAATTACCTGAAAGAGGTCGGATAACACATTGATATATTGAGATATATACAGTGGCAAGAAAAAGTATGCGAACCCTTTGAAATTACCTGGATTTCTCAACAAACACAGTCTGCTTAAACTAATAACACACAACCAATTATATGTTTCCATGTCTTTATTGAACACACCGTGTAAACATTCACAGTGCAGGGTGGGAAGAGTATGTGAACCCTTGGATTTAATAACTGGTTGACTCTCCTTTGGCAACAATAACCTCAACCAAACATTTTCTGTAGTTGCGGATCAGACCTGCACAACGGTCAGGAGAAATGTTGGACCATTCCTCTTTACAAAACTGTTTCAGTTCAGCAATATTCTTGGGATGTCTGGTGTGAACTGCTCTCGAGGTCTTGCCACAGCATCTCAATCAGGTTGAGGTCAGGACTGACTGGGCCACTCCAGAAGGCGTATTTTCTTCTGTTGAAGCCATTCTGTTGTTGATTTACTTCTGTGTTTTGGGTCGTAGTACTGTTGCATCACCTAACTTCTGTTGAGCTTCAACTGGTGGACAGATAGCCTTACATTCTCCTGCAAAATGTCTTGAAAAACTTCATTTTTCCTTTGATGATAGCAATATGTCCAGGCCCTGACGCAGCAAAGCAGCCCCAAACCATGATGCTCCCTCCACCATACTTTACAGTTGGAATCAGGTTTTGATGTTGGTGTGCTGTGCTGTGCCTTTTTTCTCCACACATAGTGTTGTGTGTTCGTTCCAAACAACTCAACTGTAGTTTCATCTGTTCACAGAATATTTTGTCAGTAGCGCTGTGGAACATCCAGGTGCACTTTTACAACTTCAGAAGCGCAGCAATGTTTTTTTGGACAGCAGTGGCTTCTTCTGTAAAAGTGTTTCCTCCCATGAACACCATTCTTGTTTAGTATTTTACTTATCGTAGACTTGTCAAAAGAGATGTTAGCATGTTCCGGAGATTTCTATAAGTCTTTAGCTGACACTAGGATTCTTCTTAACCTCATTGAGCATTCTGCGCTGTGCTCTTGCAGTCATCTTTGCAGGAGGGCCACTCCTAGGGAGAGTAGCAACAGTGCTGAACTTTCTCCATTTATAGACAATGTGTCTTACTGTGGACAGATGAACATCAAGGCTTTTAGAGATATTTTGTAAACCTTTCCAGCTTTATGCAAGTCAACAATTCTTAATCTTAGGTCTTCTGAGATTTATTTTGTTCAAGGCATGGTTCACATCAGGCAATACTTCTTGCGAATAGCAAACTAAAATCTTTTGAGTGTTTTTTATAGGGCAAGGCGGCTCTAACCAACATCTCCAATCTCGTCTCAATGATAGGACTTTTGGAGAAGTCCTTAGCCTAGGGATCACATACTTGTGAATGTTTAAATGACATGAATGTTTGAATGTTTAAATGACAATCATTTGTGTGTTATTAGTTTAAGCACACTGTGTTTGTCTATTGTTGTGACTTAGATCAAGATCAGATCAAATTTGATGACCAATTTATGCAGAAATCCAGGTAATTCCAAAGGGTTCACATACTTGTTCTTGCCACTGTATACAGTGCATTTGTCCTGTATTCAGACCACTTGGCTTTTCCCACATTTTGTTACATTACAGCCTTATTCTAACATTATTATTATTATTATTATTATTATTATTATTATTTAAAAGTCCTCAATCTAAACACAGTACCCCATAATGACAGAGTGAACCAAAAAAATGTCTAAAAACATGTTTTTGCTTCGTCATTATGGGGTACTGTGTGTAGATTGAAGAGGAGAAAAAAAGCATTTCAATCCATTTTAGAATAAGGCAGTAACGTAACAAAATGTGGAAAAGTCAAGTGGTCTGAATACTTTCCAAATGCACTGTGTGGGTGTGTGTGTATATACACTACTGTTCAAAAGTTTTGGGTCACTTGGAAAAATCCTTGTTTTTGAAAGAAAAGCACATTTTTTCTGTCCATTAAAATAACATCAAATTGATCAGAAATACAGTGTAGACATTGTTAATGTTGTAAATGATGATAAACCATCACTCATGTGTTCCAATAGCACGTTGTATTAGCTGTATTAAATTTATAATTTTAAAAGGCTAATTGATCATTAGAAAACCCATTTGCAATTATGTTAGCACAGCTGAAAACTGTTGTTCTGATTAAAGAAGCAATAAAACTGTCCTTCTTTAGACTAGTTGAGTATCTGGAGCCTCAGCATTTGAGGGTTCAATTACAGGCTCAAAACTTTCTTCTGAAACTCGTCAGTCTATTCTTGTTCTACGAAATGAAGGCTATTCCATGAGAGAAATTGCCAAGAAACTGAAGATTTGGTACAACGCTGTGTACTACTCCCTTCACAAAAGAGTGCAAACGGGCTCTAACCAGAATAAAAAGAGTGGGAGGCCCCGGTGCATAACTGAGCAAAAGGACAAGTACATTAGAGTGTCTAGTTTGAGAAACAGACTCCTCACAAGTCCTCAACTCGCTGCTTCATTAAATAGTACCCGCAAAACACCAGTCTCAACGTCAACAGTGAAGAAGCGACTCCGGGATGCTGGGCGTCTAGGCAGAGTTCCTCTGTCCAGTGTCTGTGTTCTTCTGCCCATCAATCTTTTCTTATTATTGAGCAGTCTGAGATATGACTTTGTATTTGCAACTCTGCCTAAAAGGCCAGCATCCCAGAGTCACCTCTTCACTGTTGACGTTGAGACGGGTGTTTTGCTGTTCTTAACTGACTTGCCTAGTTAAATAAAGCATCAATTAAAAACATTTAAAAAGAACCAGCATGGCTACCCCTGCATTCTGCAGCAAAACGCCATCCCGTTTGGTTTGCGCTTAGTGGGACTATCATTTGTCTTTCAACAGGACAATGACCCAACACACATTCCATATGTGTTATTTCATAGTTTTGATGTCTTCACTATTATTCTACAATGTAGAATATAGTCAAATAAAGAACTACCCTAGAATGAGTAGGTGTCCAAACTTTTGACTGGTACTGTAGATCTTGAAGATGATTAGGCCTATCTATTTTGGATGCAATTTTAATATAATTGATGGAGAGAGAGAACGACAGAGTGCTCGCGTGCGCACTGATTTAAAGCAATGATATTCCGAGTGATAGGCTGTTGTAAAACTCTGTAGCTGCAATTTTGCATCTTTACAATGAAAAAATAAGGTAACCCCAAAAGCCAGATGGAAATGTGTAAATTAGATACGCATGCAATCCTGATATTAATGTAGCATAAGCTGTGCTGCAGCAAATGTAGTCCGACCGTTCACAAGAAAAGAAGTGACCAGGATGAGAAGAAACATGCATTGTAAACTGCGTTCCATAAGGAGATGCGAGGTCTGTCCCCACTCGGAGCGTTGATGAGTCATCATGCAGATAGCAGAGTAGGCCGTGGTCCATAGAGAAGACAGAGACACAGCATATCATTTAACAGTTCTATTTAACGTCATGCTGTTCATAGATAATATTTATTATCATTTACCGGTTTCTCGCAGTTGTTTATCCCGGGAAAAGGGTGTGGGAAATCTGGGGAAATGTCAGTAACCCGGTTTCCGCTATTCAACAGTGCCCATCTAGACATGCCACATGCAGTAAGATGACAATCTTCTGTATTTGACTGTATCCACAGGGGGGGGTCACAACATGAAAGAGCAGAATGTGCTTTGCCAGGGTGGGTTAAAACCCTTATCATCATCACCACCATCGCCTTGGATGCTGTGTGTGCTTATATCACACTCACCTTTTAACAGATGGCTCCCCAACACACACACACACACACACACACACACACAGATTGAGTTGTGTCTCCGACCCTAACACTAATCCTGAGAATGCTGTGGTTTCCCCAGACAGCATTCTGTCAAACCTCGTAATCAACCCTCGCTCTCTCTCCCTCTTTTCTCCTCGGGGGGTTACCACGGTGACGGCAGCATCATTACACCCCGGTGGAGGGGAGGCGCCGGAACCTGCCCACAAGAAAGCATCACCCATGGCAACAACTGGGTTGGGTTATCAGGTTATAGATGTAGAGATGCTCACTCAGTGGGGTCGTGTGTGTGTGTGTACTGTGTACACTGTGTGTGTCTGAAAGTGTCTGTGAGCGTGTGTACTGTGTGTGTTTGTGTACTGTGTGTGTGTGTACTGTGTGCACTGTGGGTGTACTGAGTGTGTTTGTGTACTGTGTGTACTGTGTGTTTGTGTTTGTACTGTGTGTACTGTGTGTTTGTGTTTGTACTGTGTGTGTGTGTGTGTTTGTGTACTGTGTGTGTTTGTACTGTGTGTGTGTGTGTGTGTGTACTGTGTACTGTGTGTGTTTGTGTACTGTGTGTGTTTGTGTACTGTGTGTTTGTGTTTGTGTACTGAACCTAGGAAGAAACCTAGAGAGGAACCAGGCTATGAGGGGTGGCCTGTCCTCTTCTGGCTGTGCTGGGTGGAGATTATAACAGAACATGGCCAAGATGTTTAAATGTTCATAAAAGACCAGCATGGTCTTATAATAATAATCACAGTAGTTGTAGAGGGTGCAACAAGTCAGCACCTCAGGAGTAAATGTCAGTTGGCTTTTCATAGCCGATCATTAGGAGTATCTCTACCGCTCCTGCTGTCTCTAGAGAGTTGAAAACAGCAGGTCTGGGACAGGTAGCACGTCCGGTGTTTGTGTTGTGTGTGTTTGTGTACTGTGTGTGTGCTGTGTGTGTGTACTGTGTGTGTACTGTGTGTGTACTGTGTGTGTACTGTGTGTGTACTGTGTGTGTACTGTGTGTGTACTGTGTGTGCACTGTGTGTGCACTGTGTGTGCACTGTGTGTGTACTGTGTGTGTGTGTGTGTGTGTGTGTGTACTGTGGGTGTGTGTGTACTGTGTGTATTGTGTGTGTGTGTGTGTACTGTGTGTGTATGTGTGTGTGTACTGTGTGTGTGTGTACTGTGTGTGTAATGTGTGTGTGTGTACCCCCAAAAAGGTTCCATATGGACCTAATGGAGCACACAGAGGGACCCCCCCCACAGAAGGCAATGAAATACATATCACTATGGTGCTAATGAAGATGTACACACACACATCCCTTTCTCTCTCTCCCTTCTTTCTCCTCAGGGGGTTACCACGGTGATGGTTGCATCATTACACTCTGGAGGAGGGGCGGAGGTGGAACCCGCCTACTCAAAGCATCACCCATGGCAACCACTGAGTTGGGTGATCAGGTTATAGATGGAGATGTTCACTCAGCGGGGTCGTGTGTGTGTGTGTGTACGTGTGTGTGTGTGAGAGAGCGAGTGTGTGTGTGTGTGTGTGTGTGTGTGTGTGTACTATGTGTGTCTGTAAGTGTACAATGAGATTCATTATCATAGCACCACACACATCATGTTACTTTTCATCAAACTTCTCATGCAAGCCACATGACAGCTGGATCTTGTATCATGGGCTCAAAGTAAACTCCCTTTTCCTTCAAACCAGGAGGCCGTTTTTAACAGGTCTGACATTCCAACTTCCTGCTCCTCTTTCCTCAGACAAACAGTAGTGTTATCTGTCCCAACACACACTATCCTTCAGCAGCCACACTGCTAGGAGCCGGTTATACTTTGAGTCAAACCGTCCGTCTCTCTCTAGATACACTGTAAAAGGGATTTTAGGTACAGACCAAATCGTAGAAATTCATTCATTTTGATAAGGTGCAAAAATCAACATTTTTAACAGCTGTAAAATTGTCAACGAGGTGGTTAGGCTCAATGTGTTTTATGACAGATAAAGGAGCGATGCATCCCAAACAACATGTGGGTAAATGGAATCCCATCTGAACGGATTGTTATATTGCATACGGCCCTAGAAAGTTGGGTGTTCCACCAAATTGTTTTATACGGTGGAATCTCGTTTAGTCGTAAACACCAGAATAACTTGTTTTTACTAGTGTGTGTGTTTATAGGGAAACCTGTGGTGTGTGTGTTTATAGGTAAACCTATAGGTAAACCTGTGGTGTGTGTGTTTATAGGTAAACCTGTGGTGTGTGTGTGTTTATAGGTAAACCTGTGGTGTGTGTGTTTATAGGTAAACCTGTGGTGTGTGTGTTTATAGGTAAATCTGTGTCCACAGTTTTGGGTTGAGCCTGTGTTTGAGAATGTAAAATATCTGTGTTCAAATGTGTGGATCCGTGTGTGTGTCGAATGTGTGTGTGCATCCACCCAGGCTGTCTCCCCACCTTCGTCCTGTGCTCTCTCAGACACCCAGGCTGTCTCCCCACCTTCGTCCTGTGCTCTCTCAGACACCCAGGCTGTCTCCCCACCTTCGTCCTGTGCTCCTTTAGACACCCAGGCTGTCTCCCCACCTTTGTCCTGTGCTCTCTCAGACACCCAGAGGAGTCCTGTGGTCACAATCACACATCAACACAATGCAGCTAACTGGGGATTGTTCTGTGATTGCCTGTTGTTGTCCCCCCGGCCGTGAGAGGTACTTCATAATGGGCTTCCCAACCCACCACCGCAGGAGCCAATCAGCAGGCAGCTGATAAACACATCAACAAACACAGCGAATAAAAAGGTCAGTGTCATTAGACAACCGTTTGTGGGGGTGGCAGGGTGGGAAGGTGGGATAGTGTGTGTGCATGTAAATAAGCAGAGGGAAATTAAAAAGGTCAAATTCATTAGCAGACCATTGGCATATGAACACATCTGTAATTCAGGGTGCACTCCGGCAAATGACGTGGCTACAGATGTAATCAGCGTTCTATCCAGCCCCAGTCAAGAGGTTAACACAAACACCCTTCAATGGATACATTACTGGGCTGTGTCCCAAAATGGCCTTCTAGTCCCTATACAGTGCACTACTCATCACCAGAACCCTATAGGTGCTGGTCAAAAGTAGTGCACTATGTAGGGAATAGGCTGGCTGGTAACGAATCTGAATGGCACTTAACATCCCACAGTGTGAACAAACAGCTTGGATTGGTTGTTTAATGTAATTATGGCTTTGGTTTGGCCTTGGCTTGTACAGAATCCAAACACACACACACACACACACACACACACACACACACACAGAGTCAGGAGACGTGGACATACCGTCACGACAGGAGACGTGGACATACCGTCACGACAGGAGACGTGGACATACCGTCACGACAGGAGACGTGGACATACCGACACGACAGGAGACGTGGACATACCGTCACGACAGGAGACGTGGACATACCGTCACAACAGGAGACGTGGACATACCGTCACGACAGGAGACGTGGACATAACGTCACAACATGAGACATGGACATAACGTCACGACAGGAGACGTGGACATACCGTCACGACATGAGACATGGACATAACGTCACGACAGGAGACATGGACATAACTTCACAACATTATTTCAAGAGCAAAATGCCTGGATATGATTCAGTGGTGGCTTCATCACCCTGGTGTGTGTGAATGCATGCCTCTGTCTCTCTCTGTGTGTGTGTGTGTCTGTGTTTGTCTCTGTGTGCGTGCGCGTACGTGTGTGTGTGTGTGTGTGTGTGTGTGTGTGTGTGTGTGTGTGTGTGTGTGTGTGTGTGTGTGTGTGTGTGTATAGAGACCCCCATCCAAGAGATTAATGGAGCCAATCTCCAGTTCTGGTCTGTAGAGTGACCACCCTCCTGGATAGAGGAGACTAATTAAATAAATCAATCAGGGGGAACAGGACCACTGAACAGATAGCATCACACTGCTACCACCACTAACCAGAGAGAGAGAAGGAGGAAGGAAGGTGGAGGTAGAGAAAGGGTAGGAGGGTTAAACGAAATGAAAAAAGATGACCAGTAAACAGGCAGGGAGAGGAGAACAAGAGGAAGGAGCAACAACAGAAGAGAAACAGAGAGAGACAGAGTATACATGCCTCTTTCTTATTTATTACCCCTGCTGGGCCTTCTGACCAATCACCTGGGTCCATGTTATCACAAAGACACATGATTGGATCATACACTCTACATACTGGACTAAAATGACACACTGGTGTTATCATAGGGCCTGTGTCCTGGCCGACTGATAACCATACAGTCTCGTATTAATATCATCATTACTATCATACACACTGCTGGGGCCTAGTGATAGGGAGGATGTTTAACATATCATTACTTATTATGGTATGGCTGCTATATGAAAACATGATGTCGGTTGGATGTGTTATCAGGTCTCTTTCCAGGACTGGGGTGTTACATTCACCTTGACCCCCCTCTAAAGTCACAAGCCCATGGCAGTATCATCAGGTCAGAGTTCATTGGCTGCCCATATGAAAGAGATATTTCAGAATCTGTGTGCTATATACTGACATACAGTGCATTAGGGAAGGTATTCAGACTTTTTCAAGATTTTGTTACGTACAGCCTTATTCTAACATTTATTAAATGTTTTTTTCCCCTCATCCATCTACACACAGTAACCCATAATGACAAAGCAAACACTGTTTTATAGACATTTTTTAACAAACATTTATAAAACAGAAATATCACATTAACATACGTATTCTAAGTACCCTTTACTCAGTACTTTGTTGAAGCACCTTTGGCAGCAATTACAGCCTTGAGTCTTCTTGGGTATGATGTTATAAGCTTGGCACACCTGTATTTGGGGAGTTTATCCCATTCTTCTCTGCAGATCCTCTCAAGCTCAGTCAGGTTGGATGGGGAGTGTTGCTGCACAGCGATTTTCAGATCTCTCCTGAGATGTTAGATTGGGTTCAAGTCCGGGCTCTGGCTGGGCCACACAAGAACATTCAGAGACTTGTCCTGAAGCCACTCCTGCGTTGTCTTGGCTGTGTGCTTATAATCGTTGTCCTGTTGGAAGGTAAACCTTCGCCACAGTTCGAGGTCCTGTACTTTTCTCCGTTCATCTTTGCCTCGATCCCTGTCCCTGCCGCTGAAAAACATCCCTACAGCATGATGCTCCCACCTCCATACTTCACCGTAGGGATGGTGCCAGGTTTCCCCCAGACATGATGCTTGGCATTCAGGCCACAGAGTTCAATCTTGGTTTCATCAGACCAGAAAATCTGGTTTCTCATGGTATTTAGGTGCCTTTTGGCAAACTCCAAGCAGGCTGTCATGTGCCTTTTACTAAGGAGTGCCTTCTGTCTGGCCACTCTACCATAAAAGCCTGATTGATGGAGTACTGCAGAGATGGTTGTCGTTCTGTAAGGTTCTCCCATCTCCACAGAGAGATTCTGGAACTCTGTCAGAGTGACCATCGTGTTTTTGGTCACCTCCCTGACCAAGGCCCTTCTCCCCCGATTGCTCAGTTTGGTCGGGAGGTCAGCTCTAGGAAGAGTCTTGGTAGTTCCAAATTTATTCCACTTAAGAATGATGGAGGCCACTGTGTTCTTGGGGACCTTAAATAATTCTCCACCGACAATTACTTTGACCTCATGTCTTGGGTTTTGCTCTGACATGCACTGTCAACTGTGGGACCTTATATAGACAGGTGTGTGCCTTTCCAAATCATGTCAAATCAATTGAATTTACCACAGGTGGACTCCAATCAAGTTGGAGAAACATCTCAAGGATGATCAATGGAAACATGATGAACCTGAGCTCAATTTCGAGTCTCATAGCAAAGGGTCTGAATACTTATGTAAATAAGGTAAATACAACAATTCTAAAAACCTGTTTTCGCTTCGTCATTACGGGGTACTGTGATGTTGTTACGGGGTACTGTGATGTTGTTACGGGGTACTGTGATGCCGTTACGGGGTACTGTGATGTCGTTACGGGGTACTGTGATGCCGTTACGGGGTACTGTGATGCCGTTACGGGGTACTGTGGGGTACTGTGATGCCGTTACGGGTACTGTGATGTCGTTACGGGTACTGTGACTCGTACGGGGTACTGCCGTTACGGGTACTGTGATGCCGTTACGGGGTACTGTGATGCCGTTACGGGGTACTGTGATGCCGTTACGGGGTACTGTGATGCCGTTACGGGGTACTGTGATGTCGTTACGGGTACTGTGATACTGTGATGCCGTTACGGGTACTGTGATGCCGTTACGGGTACTGTGATGTCGTGTGATGTCGGGTACTGTGATGCCGTTACGGGTACTGTGATGCCGTTACGGGGTACTGTGATGCCGTTACGGGGTACTGTGATGCCGTTACGGGGTACTGTGATGTCGTTACGGGGTACTGTGATGCCGTTACGGGGTACTGTGATGATGTTACGGGGTACTGTGATGTCGTTACGGGGTACTGTGATGCCGTTACGGGGTACTGTGATGCCGTTACGGGGTGACTACGGGTACTGTGATGCCGTTACGGGGTACTGTGATCGCGGGTACTGTGATGCCGTTACGGGTACTGTGATGCCGTTACGGGTACTGTGATGCCGTTACGGGTACTGTGATGTCGTTACGGGGTACTGTGATGCCGTTACGGGGTACTGTGATGTCGTTACGGGGTACTGTGATGCCGTTACGGGGTACTGTGGGATGATGCCGTTACGGGGTACTGTGATGTTACGTTGATGCCGTTACGGGGTACTGTGATGTCGTTACGGGTACTGTGATGCCGTTACTGTGATGCCGGGTACTGTGATGCCGTTACGGGGTACTGTGATGCCGTTTTGGGGTACTGTGATGTTTGGGGTGTGACGGGGTA
>NC_088238.1:16206772-16225939 GCF_036934945.1 Oncorhynchus masou masou | reverse complement strand
GGGGAGGAGAGAAGAGAGACAGAAAAGGGAAGGAGAAAGATGAGAGATCAGGGAGGAGAAAGGATAGACAGATGGGGGAGGAGAGAGAGATGAGGGGAGAGGAGAGACAGATGAGGAGAGAGGACAGAGGAGGGGAGGAGAAAGAGGAGACAGATCACAGGAGGAGAGAGGATAAAGACAGATGAGGGGAGGAGAGAAGAGAGACAGAAAAGGGAAGGAGAAAGATGAGAGATCAGGGAGTGATAGAGGATAGATCGATGAGGAGGAGAGAGAGAGATATGAAGGGAGGAGAGAGAGACATGAGGAGGAGAGAGAGGAGAGAGAGATGAGAGAGACTATTTGAAAAGAGTGAGAGAGACAATATTGTTGATGTGTGTTTAGTCCAACCAAACCCTACAGGTAGATGAAGTCATGATGGTGATGGAATCAGCTTGGGGTGTTACTTATTGCTGATATCATTCATTATGATAAGTAGCTTATTCTTAGACCAATGAGAAGTTTGGAAATGAAATAACTTTGCTAATCTGGGTGATTGTTAAATGGGACAATTGATGTCCCATTAACTAGTATATAAAGGAGAATGAGAAAGCGGTGGTGGAAATGTATCGCTTCAGCTCTACTGGGATGTTTGGACTGAATTCATCCACCATGTAACTATCAGGACAGATTGTGATATGTAGATATCAGTCTACTGTAACTTAATCAAATGTCTCCCCTCCGCCTGTCTTTCAACACATTTGTCCAAGTGTGACGTTCTAATCCAAGAGCACCATGCGGGTGTTTAGTTTCCCTAAACACCTGACTGATTCATGATCTCTGGCTGCTCACACCTTCATCAGAACCCCCAAAACACACCTTCATCAGAACCCCAAAACCCACCTTCATCAGAACCCCCAAAACCACCTTCACCAGAACCCCCAAAAACCATCTTCATCAGAACCCCAAAAGCCGCCTTCATCAGAACCCCAAAACCACCTTCATCAGAACCCCAAAAACCACCTTCATCAGAACCCATCAAAACAATCTTCATCAGAACCCCAAAAACCAACTTCGGCCACGGTGGCTATTAAAAACATGAGTGGAGACATAAAAACCAACACCATCTCGCTCTCTCTCTCTTTTTCTCCTTCTTTCCTTCCTTCCTTTCCCACTTCACTCCTTCCCTTCTTCTCTCGCTTCCTTCCTCTACCCTTTCACACTCCTTCCTTTCCTACTCCCTTCCTTTCCCACCCCCCTCACACTCCGTCCCTCTGCATCTCTCTCTTTTTCTCCTTCTCTCTCCCTTCCTTCCTTTCCCACTTCTCTCACACTCCTTTCGCACTCCTTCCTCCCTTCCATTCCCACCCCCTCTCACACTCCTCTCTTGCATCTCTCTTTTCTTCCTTCTCCTTCCCTTCCATTCCCACCCCCTCTTCACACTCCTTCCTCTCGTACCCTCTTTTTCTCCTTCTCTCTCCCTCTTCCTTCCTTCCTTTCCCACCCCTTCACACTCCCTTCACTCCTCTGCATCTCTCTTTTTCCTCCTCCTCCCTTCCTTCCTTCCCACCCCCTCGCACTTCACACTCCTTCCCTTTTTCTGCATCTCTCCCTTTCTTTTCCCACCCTCTTCACACTCCTTCCTCTCGCCTCTCTTTTTCTCCTTCCTTCCTTTCCTCACCCCTCTCACACTCCTTCCCTCTCGCTCTCTCTTTCTCCTTTTCTCCCTTTCTCACACTCCTTCCCTTCTTCTTCTCCCTTCCCTTTCTTTCCCCACCCCCCTCACACTCCTTCCTTCCCGCTCTCTCTTTTTCCTTCTTTCCCTCCTTTCACACTCCTCCCTTCCTTTCCCACCCCCTCTTTCCCACCCTCACACTCCTTCCCCTCTCGCTTTTTCTCTCCCTTCCTTTCCACCTCCTCTTTCCTCTTCCTCTCCCTTCTCTTTCCCCACCCCTTCCTTTTCACACTCCTTCACTCCTTCGCTCTCTTCCTCTAACTCTCCTTCCTGATGGCATCATTTGCTACCCTTACTGTCTGGGGAATGTGGTTGATGGGTAAAAGTCAATAAGGCGGAGTAGTAGAGAGCAGTGCAGAGCTCAGGGAGGGTTTTTTTCCCCTCTCTTTTTTTCAGGGCGATCATAAACATTACTGCAGAAGCTAAACAATATTCTCAGAGCCATGATGAGGGATGGAGGGATAAAGAGAGGAAGGAGGAGACGGAGGATAAAGAGAGGAAGGAGGAGACGGAGGGATAAAGAGAAGAAGGAGGAGACGGAGGGATAAAGAGAGGAAGGAGGAGACGGAGGGATAAAGAGAGGAAGGAGGAGACGGAGGGATAAAGAGAAGAAGGAGGAGACAGAGGGATAAAGAGAGGAAGGAGGAGACGGAGGGATAAAGAGAGGAAGGAGGAGACGGAGGGATAAAAGAGAAGGAGGAGACGGAGGGATAAAGAGAGGAAGGAGGAGACGGAGGGATAAAGAGAGGAAGGAGGAGATGGAGGGATAAAGAGAGGAAGGAGGAGATGGAGGGATAAAGAGAGGAAGGAGGAGATGGAGGATAAAGAGAGGAAGGAGGAGATGGAGGGATAAAGAGAGGAAGGAGGTGATGGAGGGATAAAGAGAGGAAGGAGGAGATGGGGCTGTTGATGGAGAGAGAGTTGGTTGTTTTCTGGGTCTGGAGGGAGAGGAAGGAGGTGATGGAGGATAAAGAGAGGAAGGAGGTGATGGAGGGATAAAGAGAGGAAGGAGGAGACTGGAGGGATAAAGAGAGGAAGGAGGAGACGGATGGGGATAAAGAGAGGAAGGAGGAGATGGAGGGATAAAGAGAGGTTGGAGATGGAGGGATAAAGAGAGGAAGGAGGTGATGGGGGATAAAGAGAGGAATGGGAGGGTTAGGGGCTGTTGATGGAGAGTTGGTTGTTTTCTGGGTCTGGTTGGAGAGGGAAGGAGGTGATGGGGCTGTTAGGGCTGTTGATGGAGAGAGAGTTGGTTGTTTTCTGGGGAGGAGATGGAGAGGAAGGAGGTGATGGGGGAAAAGGTCATTGTGAACATGACCAATAGGAAAAGGCCATTGTGAACATGACCAATAGGAAAAGGCCATTGTGAACATGACCAATAGGAAAAGGTCATTGTGAACATGACCAATAGGAAAAGGTCATTGTGAACATGACCAATAGGAAAAGGTCATTGTGAACATGACCAATAGGAAAAGGTCACTGTGAACATGACCAATAGGAAAAGGTAATTGTGAACATGACCAGGAGGAAAAGGTCATTGTGAACATGACCAATAGGAACAGGTCATTGTGAACATGACCAATAGGAACAGGTCATTGTGAACATGACCAATAGGAACAGGTCATTGTGAACATGACCAATAGGAAAAGGTTATTGTGAACATGACCAATAGGAAAAGGTTATTGTGAACATGACCAATAGGAAAAGGTCATTGTGAACATGACCAATAGGAAAAGGTCATTGTGAACATGACCAATAGGAAAAGGCCATTGTGAACATGACCAATAGGAAAAGGCCATTGTGAACATGACCAATAGGAAAAGGCCATTGTGAACATGACCAATAGGAAAAGGCCATTGTGAACATGACCAATAGGAAAAGGCCATTGTGAACATGACCAATAGGAAAAGGTCATTGTGAACATGACCAATAGGAAAAGGTCATTGTGAACATGACCCAGGCTGGGTGTTTATCCTGGAGAGTCCATGTCCGTACGTACCTGACCTCCAGGTGGAGGACCAGCAGACAGCGGTCAGCGATGTCCTGGAAGGCCCTGGACAGGTCAGTCAGAGTCTGGAGGATCTGGTCCCTGCTGCGGACGCTCTCATTGGTCACCTGGGGGTCCGAGCCTGGAGATCCACCTGAACACACACACACACACACACACACACACACACACACACACACACACACACACACAACACACACACACAAACACACAAACACACAAAACACACACACACACACACACACACACACACACACACACACACACACACACACGTTACATACTAAATATAAAAAATACCACAGCAGTGTTTCCCACACCTCTCTTCGAGTACCCATGAACATTCCACACCTCATCTTGAGAACCCAGGACCATTCCACACCTCATCTTGAGAACCCAGGACATTCCACACCTCTTCCCGAGAACCCAGGACCATTCCACACCTCTTCCCGAGAACCCAGGACCATTCCACACCTCTTCTCAAGAACCCAGGACCATTCCACACCTCTTCCCGAGAACCCAGGACCATTCCACACCTCTTCCCGAGAATCCAGGACCATTCCACACTTCTTCCCGAGAACCCAGGACCATTCCACACTTCTTCCGAGAACCCAGGACCATTCCACACTTCTTCCCGAGAACCCAGGACCATTCCACACTTCTTCCCGAGAACCCAGGACCATTCCACACCTCTTCCCGAGAACCCAGGACCATTCCACACCTCTTATCGAGAACCCAGGACCATTCCACACCTCTTCTCGAGAACCCAGGACCATTCCACACTTCTTCCCGAGAACCCAGGACCATTCCACACTTCTTCTTGAGAACCCAGGACCATTCCACACTCTTTCGAGAACCCAGGACCATTCCACACTTCTTCCCGAGAACCCAGGACCATTCCACACTTCTTCCCGAGAACCCAGGACCATTCCACACTTCTTATCGAGAACCCAGGACCATTCCACACTCATCTTCCCGAGAACCCAGACCATTCCAGTCGAGAACCCAGGACCATTCCACACTTCTTCCGAGAACCCAGGACCATTCCACACTTCTTCCCAAGAACCCAGGACCATTCCACACTTCTTCCGAGAACCCAGGACCATTCCACACCTCTTATCGAGAGCCCAGGACCATTCCACATATGCCAGATCTCAATTACAAGAACCAGGAGGAGAACCAAATCAAATCAAATGGTATTGGTCACAGGACACATGGTTAGCAGATGTTATGTAAATATATGGAAGAAATGCATGTGCTTCTAGTTCCGACAGCGTAGTAATATCTAACATGTAATCTAACAAAATCAAAACAACTACCTAATACAAACACATCTAAGTAAAGGAATGGAATAAGAATATATACATATAAATATATGGAAGAACTAGGACGAAGGAGAACTAAAGAGAACCAGGGAGAACTAAGACGAAAGAGAACTAAAGAGAACCAGGGAGAACTAGAGACTAAAGAGAGAACTAAAGAGAACCAGGGAGAACTAGAACTAAAGAGAACCAGGAAGAACTAAGACGAAAGAGAACCAGGAGAACTAGGACAAAGGAGAACTAAAGAGAACCAGGAAGAACTAAGACTAAAAAGAATTAAAGAGAACCAGGGAGAACTAGGACGAAAGGAGAACTAAAGAGAACCAGGAAGAACTAAGACGAGAAAGAGAACTAAAGAGAACCAGGGAGAACTAGGACGAAGGAGAACTAAAAAGAACCAGGAAGAACTAAGACGAAAGAGAACTAAAGAGAACCAGGGAGAACTAGGACGAAGGTGACTCAAAGAGAACCAGACACAATGAGTTGATGTAATCCAGAACTAACACACTTAATTCAACGAATGAAGGGATTGATGAGACTTTGATCAGTTGAATCAGGTGAGATTGGACTGGAATACATCAAATAGGAGAAACAGCAGTGAGAACTCAAGGAGAGGTTTGGGACACTGTGCTACACATCTGAAGACCTTCTACAGTCCTTCAGAAAGTCCCTTCAGTCCTTCAATCCATGTGCTGAGACACCAAGTCTGTGTCTGCATTGTGATCCATGCAAAGGAGCTGTGTGTGTGAGTGTGTGTGTGTGTGTGTGTGTGTGTGTGTGTGTGTGTGTGTGTGTGTGTGTGTGTGTGTGTGTGTGTGTGTGTGTGTGTGTGTGTGTGTATAAAGAGCATTCAGACCACCAGGTGTAAATCGATGGCTGTGAATTAGAGGGGAGTGGAAGGAGAGAGAAATTGGCCCTGTCACTCATATGTGAGTCTATTTGGGCAATGAGGCGGTGGGGAGTGTGGTGTGTGTTGGGAGAGAGACTGCTGAGTGGAAGAGGGGTGGTGAGGGCTAGCGATCGATTGGTTGCAGTCAGGGCCAGCACCCCAGTTACTCCCTCAGCCCTTGTGAAGGTCGTACGGATGAGAGCACGTAGCAGGCAGGACGGCAAGCCCACTCAAAGACCCAAACAAACACTGACAGAGTGAGGAAGGAAGTAGTTGAAACTGCAGCTGAGCAACGCAGGCCAATATCCCCTGTTGACAGAGGTCCTTAGTGGAGATATTTCCTACAGATTCAAGACTATACAAGTTTTAAACTCTCTGATTTGATTCTTAAAAACTAGAAACAGGAACTAAATACTCTAAATCATAGAAATACTCAAAGCTCTGTATCTACATCATGCACATTCTGACAAAGTCACATGTTGACTTATCTGGGAGTCACATCACATGAGACGTCTCCAGTACCCTGCCTCGTTCCCATTAACTCAGTACCCTGCCTCGTCTCCATATCCCCAGTATCCTGCCTCATCTCCATGTCCCCAGTACCCTGCCTCGTCTCCATGTCCCCAGTACCCTGCCTCGTCTCCATGTCCCCAGTACCCTGCCTCGTCTCCATGTCCCCAGTACCCTGCCTCGTCTCCATGTCCCCAGTACCTGCCCGTCTCCATGTCCCCAGTACCCTGCCTCGTCTCCATGTCCCCAGTATCCTCCATGTCCCCAGTATCCTGCCTCATCTCCATGTCCCCAGTACCCTGCCTCGTCTCCATGTCCCCAGTATCCTGCCTCGTCTCCATGTCCCCAGTACCCTGCCTCGTCTCCATGTCCCCAGTACCCTGCCTCGTCTCCATGTCCCCAGTACCCTGCCTCGTCTCCATGTCCCCCAGTCTCCATGTCCCCCCTGCCTCGTCTCCATGTCCCCAGTACCCTGCCTCGTCTCCATGTCCCCAGTACCCTGCCTCGTCTCCATGTCCCCAGTACCCTGCCTCGTCTCCATGTCCCCAGTACCCTGCCTCGCCTCCATGTACCCAGTACCCTGCCCACCTCCATGTCCCCAGTACCCTGTCCTCCATGTCCCCCCTGCCTCGTCTCCATGTCCCCAGTACCCTGCCTCGTCTCCATGTCCCCAGTACCCTGCCTCGTCTCCATGTCCCCAGTACCCTGCCTCGTCTCCATGTCCCCAGTACCCTGCCTCGTCTCCATGTTCCCAGTACCCTGCCTCGCCTCCATGTCCCCAGTACCCTGCCTCGTCTCCATGTCCCCAGTACCCTGCCTCGTCTCCATGTCCCCAGTACCCTGCCTCGTCTCCATGTCCCCAGTACCCTGCCTCGTCTCCATGTCCCCAGTACCCTGCCTCGTCTCCATGTCCCCAGTACCCTGCCTCGTCTCCATGTCCCCAGTACCCTGCCTCGTCTCCATGTCCCCAGTACCCTGCCTCGTCTCCATGTCCCCAGTACCTGCCTCGTCTTCCATGTCCCCAGTACCCTGCCTCGTCTCCATGTCCCAGTACCCTGCCTCGTCTCCATGTCCCCAGTACCCTGCCTCGTCTCCATGTCCCCAGTACCCTGCCTCGTCTCCATGTCCCCAGTACCCTGCCTCGTCTCCATGTCCCCAGTACCCTGCCTCCTCCATGTCCCCAGTACCCTGCCTCGTCTCCATGTACCCAGTACCCTGCCTCGCCTCCATGTCCCCAGTACCCTCCCTGTCTCCATGTCCCCAGTACCCTGCCTCGTCTCCATGTCCCCAGTACCCTGCCTCGTCTCCATGTCCCCAGTATGTCTCCATGTCCCCAGTACCCTGCCTCGTCTCCATGTCCCCAGTACCCTGCCTCCTCCATGTCCCCAGTACCCTGCCTGTCTCCATGTCCCCAGTACCCTGCCCGTCTCCATGTCCCCAGTACCCTGCCTCGTCTCCATGTCCCCAGTACCCTGCCTCGTCTCCATGTCCCCAGTACCCTGCCTCGTCTCCATGTCCCCAGTACCCTGCCTCGTCTCCATGTCCCCAGTACCCTGCCTCGTCTCCATGTCCCCAGTACCCTGCCTCGTCTCCATGTCCCCAGTACCCTGCCTCGTCTCCATGTCCCCAGTACCCAGCCTCGTCTCCATGTCCCCAGTACCCTGCCTCGTCTCCATGTCCCCAGTACCCTGCCTCTCTCCATGTCCCCAGTACCCTGCCTCGTCTCCATGTCCCCAGTACCCTGCCTCGTCTCCATGTCCCCAGTACCCTGCCTCCTCCATGTCCCCAGTACCCTGCCTCGTCTCCATGTCCCCAGTACAGCCTCGTCTCCTGTCCCCTCTGCCTCTCTCCATGTCCCCAGTACCCTGCCTCGTCTCCATGTCCCCAGTACCCTGCCTCGTCTCCATGTCCCCAGTACCCTGCCTCGTCTCCATGTCCCCAGTACCCTGCCTCGTCTCCATGTCCCCTCGTCTCCATGTCCCCAGTACCCTGCCTCGTCTCCATGTACCCAGTACCCTGCCTCGTCTCCTCCATGTCCCCATGTCCCCAGTACCCTGCCTCGTCTCCATGTCCCCAGTACCCTGCCTCGTCTCCATGTCCCCAGTACCCTGCCTCGTCTCCATGTCCCCAGTACCCTGCCTCGTCTCCATGTTCCCAGTACCCTGCCTCGTCTCCATGTCCCCAGTACCCTGCCTCGTCTCCATGTCCCCAGTACCCTGCCTCCATGTCCCCAGTACCCTGCCTCGTCTCCATGTCCCCAGTACCCTGCCTCGTCTCCATGTCCCCAGTACCCTGCCTCGTCTCCATGTCCCCAGTACCCTGCCTCGTCTCCATGTCCCCAGTACCCTGCCTCGTCTCCATGTCCCCAGTACCCTGCCTCGTCTCCATGTCCCCAGTACCCTGCCTCGTCTCCATGTCCCCAGTACCCTGCCTCGTCTCCATGTCCCCAGTACCCTGCCTCGTCTCCATGTCCCCAGTACCCTGCCTCGTCTCCATGTCCCCAGTACCATGTCTCGTCTCCATGTCCCCAGTACCCTGCCTCGTCTCCATGTCCCCAGTACCCTGCCTCTCCATGTCCCCAGTACCCTGCCTCGTCTCCATGTCCCCAGTACCCTGCCTCGTCTCCATGTCCCCAGTACCCTGCCTCGTCTCCATGTCCCCAGTACCCTGCCTCGTCTCCATGTACCCAGTATCCTGCCTCGTCTCCATGTACCCAGTACCCTGCCTCGTCTCCATGTCCCCAGTATCCTGCCTCGTCTCCATGTACCCAGTATCCTGCCTCGTCTCCATGTCCCCAGTACCCTGCCTCGTCTCCATGTCCCCAGTACCCTGCCTCGTCTCCATGTTCCCAGTACCCTGCCTCGTCTCCATGTCCCCAGTTCCCTGCCTGTCTCCATGTCCCCAGTACCCTGCCTCGTCTCCATGTCCCCAGTACCCTGCCTCGTCTCCATGTCCCCAGTACCCTGCCTCGTCTCCATGTCCCCAGTACCCTGCCTCGTCTCCATGTCCCCAGTACCCTGCCTCGTCTCCATGTCCCCAGTACACTGCCTCGTCTCCCTGTCCCCAGTACACTGCCTCGTCTCCATGTCCCCAGTACCCCCTCGTCTCCATGTCCCCTGCCTCCTCCAGTACCCTGCCTCGTCTCCATGTCCCCAGTACACTGCCTCGCCTCCATGTCCCCAGTACACTGCCTCATCTCCATGTCCCCAGTACCCTGCCTCGTCTCCATGTCCCCAGTACCCTGCCTCGTCTCCATGTCCCCAGTACCCTGCCTCGTCTCCATGTCCCCAGTACCCTGCCTCGTCTCCATGTCCCCACTGCCTCGTCTCCATCCCCAGTACCCTCCATGTCCCCACCTGCCTCATCTCCATGTACCCAGTACCCTGCCTCGTCTCCATGTCCTCAGTACCCTGCCTCGTCTCCATGTACCCAGTATCCTGCCTCATCTCCATGTACCCAGTATCCTGCCTCGTCTCCATGTACCCAGTACCCTGCCTCGTCTCCATGTCCCCAGTACCCTGCCTCATCTCCATGTCCCCAGTATCCTGCCTCATCTCCATGTACCCAGTATCCTGCCTCATCTCCATGTCCCCAGTATTCTGCCTTGTCCCCATTAAAGCCAGACTAAGTGGCTGAAGATAAGCTGAGACCCCATTGGCTTAGACAAACACAGGGAGGCCAAGTGACACAGTCCTCCAATCAACTGAGCAAACACTGCTCACAAGCAGTGTGTGTGTGTGTGTGTGTGAGAGAGAGAGAAAGATTGCTCTTTCTATGAAGACAGGGGTGTGTGGGCACCAGCTCTGTGTGTGTGTGTGTGTGTGTGTGTGTGTGTGTGTGTGTGTGTGTGTGTGTGTGTGTGTGTGTGTGTGTGTGTGTGTGTGTGTGTGTGTGTGTGTGTGTGTGTGTGTATCCTATGTGGGTGGAGGTTATTGAGAGAGATAAAGGTGCAGGACGGACACTGAGGACAATGCTTGGAGGAGAAGAGACTAATATAGAAATGCTAATGAAAAGTAACTGCTATGTGCAAAGCTCTGGAGCGCTGACTGCAGTGGCAGGAAGGAACAGGGGGCTGCACAGCCAAAACAACAGGTTTCTCTGAATTTGAACTCTTAAAAAAGCATCTGATGACTTTGGTGGAAATCGGGCATTGATGCCAGTTAGGTCTGCATCATTGTAGGTAAAGACTCATTGAACAGGTGGTCCAGTGTAAACACAGAGCAAGGCAGCCTTTCATTCTCTTCAAAAAGAGGTTATATGTTATACAGGGACTTCAACAGTTTGTGAAGGAAAACAGATCATTCAGAGCTATACACTGTAGATCAGGGGTAACTCCACTTTGACCCTGAGGTCTGGAGCCTGCTGGTTTTCTGTTCCACCTAATAACTAATTGCACACACCTGGTGTCCCAGGTCTAAATCAGTCCCTGGTTACAGGGGACAGTGGAACAATGAGGCAGAACTGTCTTGGAGGTCCAGAGGTGAGTTTGAGGGCTGTGTAGCAATAGTGCTTTGATCCAACCCTAATTAAGATCCAGTTCAATAACGTAAACATATCCAACACATTAACATGACCTTGATGATAATAACACAACCGACTCACCCCAACAACACGTGCTAATGGAAACTGCAAATAGACCAGATGTGTTTGTCTGGGGATGAAAGCCAATAGAAATAGGAGAGAAGCACATCATGACCACACCTAGGTTGAACCAAACTCACCAACAACACCACTTCTGTTCTCTCAGCTTTCTCCCCATATTAAAGATAAGATCATATAACATAACCAGCTTTTAAAATTCAATTTAAACCAATAGTATCAAAGTGATGCAAAAGGTACTTGTGGAACGACCCTGCAATCCTCATCTTAGATATCAGCCTGCAAAAACAAGACTCTATTTTGGTCCATGTGTTCAGAAACCGGAAATACTGCAGTATCATGGTTAGAGATGAGCCAGAATGCTGATCCCCTGACTCAGGCAATTAATCATGGAACACACACCATCATTTCCTTTAGTCTTTCCACAAAGAACAAAACAAAAGAACATGGTTGCTTTGCACAAAAGAAAATTCAGTTACTTGACTTTTACAAAAGTAAAGATTAATTGTCTTGAGACGATATAACCCTAAAGCACAAATTCAATCACAATACACAAGTCTGTTGCATGATGTTCCTAAATAATTACAATATTGTATAACTGCACTCTTAGAAAAAAGGGTTCCAAAAGGGTCTTTTGGCTGTCCCCATAGGATAACCATTTAAAGAGTTGGGTTCCAGGTAGAACTCTCTGTGAAAAGGGGTCCAAAAGGGTCTTTTGGCTGTCCCCATAGGATAACCATTTAAAGAGTTGGGTTCCAGGTAGAACTCTCTGTGAAAAGGGTTCCAAAAGGGTCTTTTGGCTGTCCCCATAGGATAACCATTTAAAGAGTTGGGTTCCAGGTAGAACTCTCTGTGAAAAGGGTTCCAAAAGGGTCTTTTGGCTGTCCCCATAGGATAACCATTTAAAGGGTTAGGTTCCAGGTAGAACTCTCTCTGTGAAAAGGGTTTCAAAAGGGTATTTTGGCTGTCCCCATAGGATAACCATTTAAAGAGTTGGGTTCCAGGAAGAACTCTCTGTGAAAAGGGTTCCAAAGGGTCTTTTGGCTGTCCCCATAGGATAACCATTTAAAGAGTTGGGTTCCAGGTAGAACTCTCTGTGAAAAGGGTTCCAAAAGGGTCTTTTGGCTGTCCCCATAGGATAACCATTTAAAGAGTTGGGTTCCAGTAGAACTCTCTGTGAAAAGGGTTCCAAAAGGGTCTTTGGCTGTCCCCATAGGATAACCATTTAAAGAGTTGGGTTCCAGGTAGAACTCTCTGTGAAAAGGGTTCCAAAAGGGTCTTTTGGCTGTCCCCATAGGATAACCATTTAAAGAGTTGGGTTCCAGGTAGAACTCTCTGTGAAAAGGGTTCCAAAAGGGTCTTTTGGCTGTCCCCATAGGATAACCATTTAAAGAGTTGGGTTCCAGGTAGAACTCTCTGTGAAAAGGGTTCCAAAAGGGTCTTTTGGCTGTCCCCATAGGATAACCATTTAAAGAGTTGGGTTCCAGGTAGAACTCTCTGTGAAAAGGGTTCCAAAATGGTCTTTTGGCTGTCCCCATAGGATAACCATTTAAAGAGTTGGGTTCCAGGTAGAACTCTCTGTGAAAAGGGTTCCAAAAGGGTCTTTTGGCTGTCCCCATAGGATAACCATTTAAAGAGTTGGGTTCCAGGTAGAACTCTCTGTGAAAAGGGTTCCAAAAGGGTCTTTTGGCTGTCCCCATAGGATAACCATTTAAAGAGTTGGGTTCCAGGTAGAACTCTCTGTGAAAAGGGTTCCAAAAGGGTCTTTTGGCTGTCCCCATAGGATAACCATTTAAAGAGTTGGGTTCCAGGTAGAACTCTCTGTGAAAAGGGTTCCAAAAGGGTCTTTTGGCTGTCCCCATAGGATAACCATTTAAAGAGTTGGGTTCCAGGAAGAACTCTCTGTGAAAAGGGTTCCAAAAGGGTCTTTTGGCTGTCCCCATAGGATAACCATTTAAAGAGTTGGGTTCCAGGTAGAACTCTCTGTGAAAAGGGTTCCAAAAGGGTCTTTTGGCTGTCCCCATAGGATAACCATTTAAAGAGTTGGGTTCCAGGTAGAACTCTGTGAAAAGGGTTCCAAAAGGGTCTTTTGGCTGTCCCCATAGGATAACCATTTAAAGAGTTGGGTTCCAGGTAGAACTCTCTGTGAAAAGGGTTCCAAAAGGGTCTTTTGGCTGTCCCCATAGGATAACCATTTAAAGAGTTGGGTTCCAGGTAGAACTCTCTGTGAAAAGGGGTCCAAAAGGGTCTTTTGGCTGTCCCCATAGGATAACCATTTAAAGAGTTGGGTTCCAGGTAGAACTCTCTGTGAAAAGGGGTCCAAAAGGGTCTTTTTGGCTGTCCCCATAGGATAACCATTTAAAGAGTTGGGTTCCAGGTAGAACTCTCTGAAAAGGGTTCCAAAAGGGTCTTTTGGCTGTCCCCATAGGATAACCATTTAAAGAGTTGGGTTCCAGGTAGAACTCTCTAGGATAACCATTTGAAAACTCTCTGGGTTCTACATGGAAACCAAAAGGTTGTACCTGGAACCAAAAGGGTTCTTCAAAAGGTTATCTCATGGGGACAGGAGAATAACACTAACATTCTAGAGTGTGTTCATGAAGACATTACACAGAAGAAATTCAAAGCAAACAAGCGTGGTGAACTATGTATAAATTGTTCTGGTTTTAAGTGTACCAAGATTTGGCATGGGTTCACAGATCCTCAAAGGTTGACAGCTGCACCCTTGAGAGCATCTTGACTGGCTGCATCACCGCCTGGTATGGCAAACTGCTTGACATCCGACCGCAAAGAGCTACAGAGGGTAGTGCGTATGGCCCAGTACATCACTAGGGCCGAGCCCAAGCCATTCTGGACCTCTATACCAGGCGGTGTCAGAGGAAAGGTCCTAAAAATGGTCATAGACTGTTCTCTCTGTTACCGCACAACAAGAGATACCAAGTCTGGAACCAACAGGACGCTGAACAGCATCCACCCCCAAAGCCATAAAATATTTAACCAAATCTGCACTGACCTTTTGGCACTAACTCTATTGACTCATCACATACGCTGCTGTTACTGTTCATTATCTATCCTGTTGCCTCGTCACTTTATCCCTACCTGTGTGTACATGCAGTTGAAGTCGGAAGTTTACATACACTTAGGTTGGAGACATTAAAACTAGGTTTTCAACCACTCCAATTTCTTGTTAACAAACTACAGTTTTGGCAAGTCGGTTAGGACATCTACTTTGTGCATGACACAAGTCATTTTTCCAACAATTGTTTACAGACAGATTATTTCACTTATAATTCACTGTATCACAATTCCAGTGGGTCAGAAGTTAACATAAACTAAGTTGACTGTGCCTTTTAACAGCTTGGAAAATTCCAGAAAATTATGTCATGGCTTTAGAAGCTTCTGATAGGCTAATTGACAAAATTTGAGTCAATTGGAGGTGCACCTGTGGATTTATTTCAAGACCTACCTTCAAACTCAGTGCCTCTTTAATTGACATCATGGGAAAATCAAAAGAAATCAGACCTCAGAAAAAAATTGTAGACCTCCACAAGTCTGGTTCATCCTTGGGAGCAATTTCCAAATGCCTGAAGGTACCCAATCTGTACAAACAATAGAACGCAAGTATAAACACCATGGGACTATGCAGCGTTCGAGACGCGTTCTGTCTCCTAGAGATGAACATACTTTGGTGCGAAAAGTGCAAATCAATCCCAGAACAACAGCAAAGGACCTTGTGAAGATGCTGGAGGAAACAGGCACAAAAAAGTATCTATATCCACAGTAATACGGGGGTCCTATATCGACATAACCTGAAAGGCCGCTCAGCAAGGAAGAAGCCACTGATTCAAAACTGCCATAAATCATCCAGACTACGGTTTGCAACTGCATATGAGGTCAAAGACCGTACTTTTTGAAAATGTCCTCTGGCCATAATGACCATTGTTATGTTTGGAAGAAAAGGGGAGCTTGCAAGCCAAGAACAGCATCCCAACCGTGAAGCACGGGGGTGGCAGCATCATGTTGTGTGCTTTGCTGCAGGGGGGCTGGTGAACTTCACAAAATAGATGGCTTCATGAGGATGGAAAATTCTGTGGATATATTGTCAGGAAGTTAAAGCTTGGACGCAAATGGGTCTTCCAAATGGACAATGACCCCCAAACATACTTTCAAAGTTGTGGCAAAATGGCTTAAGGACAACAAAGTCTAGATATTGGAGTGGCCATCACAAAGCCCTGACCTAAATCCTATAGAAAATTTGTGGGCAGAATTGAAAAAGTGTGTGAGCAAGGAGGCCTAGTTACACCTGACAGTTACAAACCAGCTTGTCTCCGAACATTTGACCCAAGTTAATACTAATTGAGCATATGTAAACTTGGGGATGTGGGAAGGTGATGAGCTGAAATAAATCATTCTCTCTACTATTATTCTGACATTTCACATTCTTTCTTTTCTTTCAATTTAAAGTTTTATTAAGTTCTTGTTTTTCAATCAAACAGCAAACAGAAAATAATAATAATCTAAAACACTTTACAAATAAAAATAAAATAGAATGAATAATTATTGAAAAAAAAATATATATATTCTTATTAGTTATTTCCAGCCTTAGCTGAGGTGACGAGCAAATAATTAGTTTTTAGTTTGTACAGGACCGTACACAATGTGTATCTGCTCATTTCCCTAATCACCCCATTCACTCTATCCAATTTGAAATATACTTGAGTAATAGAGACCAGAGTATCAAACTTGGGCTGTCTCTTGTGGAGGTCATAAGGAGCTTTCAAGAGGAAGAAAGTCAACAATCTGGTCAATCCACATTTTTAAATGTAGGAGAGGTACTTGAGGCCCACAATAGAAGAATACATTTCTTAGCAAAGTATGTAATAGTCATAAGCACATTTTCTCTGTCAGGATCAAGAACAAAGTCCTGCTGGGCATTAGATAGATACACGGGGTCATATCAAACTGCATCTAGTATTTTCTGTGCAGCAGTATGTATAGATTGCCATAATCTGTCAATCTCTCTATAGCTCCAAAATACATGCATATAGGTTCCACTTTCAGAGGTACATCTTTTACAGTTAGGAGACATGTCTGTTTTCATTCTATGGAGTCTCATTGGAGTGTAATAAAATTTGTACAAAAATTTGAATTAGATTCTTTCATTTTTACATAGTAGTAGACAAGTAGAGGAGCAGTATACCCTGTCGCAAACCTCCGTCCATAACTCATCACTGATAGTCAGACCAAGGTCCTTTTCCCAGATTATTTTCAAAGGAGTAAAAGGAGGAGTCTATAGATGTAGGAGATTTAGCCTTAATGGATTGTGCTGTGACAAGAAGGGTTGCAACTTCATTCAGCTGAGCTCTAAACTCTTGGAAGATAAATGAGGAAATGACGTGTCTAATTTGAAGATATTTTTAAAACATGGGATCTTGGCACATTGAATTCACTGCAGAGCTCTTGAAATGATTTCAGTGTAGTGGTTTTCTAATGAAATAGGTCTGAAAAGGTCCTGATTCCTAGAGCATGCCAAAGATTAATATTGGCATCACTCAGGGCTTTTGGCAAGTCTGGGTTGCCTACTATAGGCAACATAGAGAACATATTTGGGAGGAATATTTGGCAGGTATTTCCTAGTCCCTCCACGCTAGTAGGGTGCTGTAAATCACAAATGTTTTGGCTATGTTGCCCACTTCACTAAAGTTATTTATGAATATAATTTGAGTTTAGGGACACATTTCACATTCTTAAAATAAAGTGCTGACCTAAAACAGGGAATTTTTACTGGGATTAAATGTCAGGAATTGTGAAAAACTGAGTTTAAATGTATTTGGCTAAGGTGTATGTAAACTTCCGACTTCAACTGTATCTACCTCAACTTCCTCGAACCCCTGCACATTGACTCTGTACTGGTACCCCGTGTATATAGCCAAGTTATCATTGACTCTGTACTGGTACCCCGTGTATATAGCCAAGTTATCATTGACTCTGTACTGGTACCCCGTGTATATAGCCAAGTTATTGTGTATTTATTGTGTTGTTATAATTGATTTTCTCTCTGCATTGTTGGGAAATAAGTAAGTAAATATGTCACTGTTAGTCTACACGTTGTTTACAAAGCATGTGACAAATAACATTTGATTTGAAAACCGAGAAGCTCTTGAGTACACAGCTCAAAATATAATCATATGTTTATTCTTGTTAGCCCACACCATAGACCAGGCCTGGGCAAAGGCCGGCCAGGGGGACGTATGTGGCCCGCGACTTGGGTCAAAACGCTACCACTGACCTGCAACTTGAGCTTATCGATCTTCAGACTGATGCAGTGATTGGAGAACTATTCAAAACAATGTCACTGATGAGGTTCTATTCATCTCTTGATGAACAGAACTTTCCACAGATAGGAGTCCTGCTCAGAAGATGTTTGTACTGGGTCAACCTTTGTATGTGAACATTTTCCCTGATGAAATACAACAAGCCAAGACACAGATCACCTCTTACTGACTCTCACCTCTCAGCAATCCAGTGCATAGCGATGTCAGAGACTATACCTGACTTCACAGCTCTAGTCAATGCACAGTGTACTTTCCCTCGTGTAGTTCATTGCGTGTTTAATAATGAAAATACCTACCAAAAGGAGAACATGGATGTGGTTTAATTCTGTGCATGTTAAAACAGTAAAATAAGTAGCATGTCTGGATGTGATTTACATAGATATATCTGTCAACAGTCAAACACATGATGTATTATCCTGTAATATGATTCTGGCACGCGATGGCAAAAATATATTCTAATGTGGCCAAACATGGAAAATAATTGCCCAGGCCTGCCATAGACTATGTAGATATATATATATTTTTTTCACCTTTATTTAACCAGGTAGGCTCGTTGAGAACAAGTTCTCATTTACAACTGCGACCTGGCCAAGATAAAGTGTTGTGTAAACACCTGTGTGTGTGTGTTGTGTGTAAACACCTGTGTGTGTGTGTTGTGTGTAAACACCTGTGTGTGTGTGTTGTGTGTAAACACCTGTGTGTGTGTGTGTGTGTGTAAACACCTGTGTGTGTGTGTGTGTGTGTTGTGTGTAAATGCCTGTGTGTTAGTGGTAAAGTAACTGCATTGTGTTTCCTCCAGTGCATTTCACATAATGTCTTTGGCAGCTCTGGGGAGGAAGGCCTAACTGCAGGAGGTCTCACCAGGGGAACACAGTACGCCTCTGAGCCTGTCACACTTTGATGATGCGATCAAGACTCCACGGCATGGGGCCACCAATTTAGAGGCATGAACAGAGGAACTTGGGCTCCTTCTGACTGACAGCCTTCCATACCTCCCATCTATGTCAACTTTCCCCGTCTAATCTCTTTGGATGTTTCTCTCTCTCTGCGTGTTTCTCTCTCTCTGCCTCCGTCCGTCTCTCTCTGCCCTGGTTTCTCTGTCTCTCTCTCCTTTTTTTTTTTTTTTTTACCTTTATTTTACTAGGCAAGTCAGTCAGTTAAGAACAAATTCTTATTTTCAATGACGGCCTGGGAACAGTGGGTTAACTGCCTGTTCAGGGGCAGAACGACAGATTTGTACCTTGTCAGCTCGGGATTTGAACTTGCAACCTTTCGGTTACTAGTCCAACACTCTAACCACTAGGCTACTCTGCCACCCCTCCTAGTATGTGGGGTCTTTGTAAATATGTGTGTGTTTTTGTTTATGCGTGTTTGTGTGAGTGTGTAGTGTGTGTACTGTATAGTGTGTAGTGCTTATCCAATTATTTTCCAATCCCATCTCAGGGCGGCGTCTGTTCCTTGCCATCTGCATGAGATGAGGGTGGCACACACTAAGGCAGAGACGGGGGGCAGATCAATGGCACACACACACGCAGACACACACTATAAATACTCTAGTGCTCTGGCTGGTCAATGACAGGAAAGCTAACAGAGAACAAAGAGAGAGAACATGAAAGAAACAACTATGAGTTGATGCCTCCTGTCTGAACCAGTTCAATGTGGTGCAGAACTTTCCATTGACTCATCAGTCTGCTCTTTCCAGACCTCCAGCAGAGAGGAAGAAGAGAAAGAAGAAGAGAGAGGGAGGGTCTATCCTGGAGGGGTGGAGTGAAGTCATGAATGATGCATAGGGA
>NC_088238.1:16199272-16201772 GCF_036934945.1 Oncorhynchus masou masou | reverse complement strand
AAACGTGTACGAGTCGAGGAAGACAAGAGAAAGAAATGACTTGTCCATACCTGACTACCTCTGTAATATGAAATCCAATTTAGGAAGAAGGGGAAAACGGAGAGATAAGAAGGGAGGTTTTTTCCTCCCCCTCCGCCGTGTCGCGCCGAGCCCCATCAACCAGGGCAAACACTAAATAATGAACAATACTGTGGCTGTCCCGCCACCATAAAACACACTCCATTAATGCCACTCGGCAGAATTAATGATAATTATGCCACGTTCGCCGCCCGTTCTCTTATTGAA
Organism: Oncorhynchus masou masou; assembly: GCF_036934945.1. Lineage (NCBI taxonomy): Eukaryota > Metazoa > Chordata > Actinopteri > Salmoniformes > Salmonidae > Oncorhynchus > Oncorhynchus masou. The sequence goes on along the minus strand of NC_088238.1, from coordinate 16,201,487 downwards.
TTCTTATCTGAGCTGCCGAGGAGGAAGGAACAGCGCTCCGACTGTCTCCTCTTCCACCCCCCTAAAAAAACAATAGAAAGAAAATCCCTCATTTAAGTCGTTCAGAAAGGGGAAGTTCACAGAGGAAATAGGAACTTTTATAGGTGTAAAATGAAGGAGGTGACATGGGATGCAACAGAGGAAGAACTCAGTGACTTTCATGCTCTGGAACAGGTGATCACAACACTGAGCTTAAGATGGGCTGTGTCCTTTCTACGTGTGTGTGTGTGTGTGTGTGTGTGTGTGTGTGTGTGTGTGTGTGTGTGTGTGTGTGTGTGTGTGTGTGTGTGTGTGTGTGTGTGTGTGTGTGTGTGTGTGTGTGTGTGTGTGTTCTGAACCCTTCTGGGGTGTGGTCTGGAGCATCACCATCATGGTTGTGATTACATATTGAAGGATGGCACAATTAGAATGATATTCTATCTGTATGGGCACACCACCATAAGAGTTGGACTACAAGATCAAAAACATCCTCAGCCTGCTGATGACAATGGAACACACACACACACATTTTCACTGATAAATGAGGTCTCTGTAAAGACAGTGAGTAAAAAAAGGTCTCTGACAGTTCTGAAACAAACCACACACTTCCAGGGCTAATTAGAGTGTTTATAAAGTGGTGTTGTTTGTTCTGGAGGCCCTCCTACCCTGGCTCTAATTAGTCGGTGGTAATTCACTCAGACAAACTCTTAATGACAGAGAGGAAAACTACTGATGTGTGTGTGTGTGTGTGTGTGTGTGTGTGTGTGTGTGTGTGTGTGTGTGTGTGTGTGTGTGTGTGTGTGTGTGTGGTGTGAGTGTGTGTGTGTGTGTGTGAGAGAATAAATAACTGCTACTAATCATGACTGTTAAGATGTCAGACTACAGAGTGTACATATACATACCATTGGGAGTGGATGTGTATACTAGTGGCAGTATGTAGAACAAAACGTTACACAGTCCATGTTAGCATTATGGAACCTCCTTGTGTTGTATACTGTTCATTCATTGGCTGTGTGGCACAGGTGTTGAACAAGCATCCCTTCAGTCCACACACACACCTCACCCCTCCCCACGCACACCAAATCAACCCTGCATGAATGGAAGCCATAAGGTATGTATGTATATATGCCTGCCTCTGCGCGTGTGCGTGTATACTCACTGGCAGCGTGGGGCAGGTTGATGAAGAAAGCCTTTGAGTCTGGAGGGCCAGCCACTGCTCTCCTGCAGGTTGTGGGGCCCCTTCCAGGTCGCTCCGTCACGCAGGATCTCGTTCTGCAGGATGGCACTATCACCAGGTTACCGTCAGCACCTCTGACTCCTTGGCAAACGCCGCCCTGGATCAGGTGGGAATGGAGGAGGGAGAGAGGAATGGAGGAGGAGAGGGAGATGGAAAAGGAGAGAGAGGAGGAAATGGAGGAGAGAAATAGAGGAAGAGGGAAATGGAGGAGAGGAAATGGAGGAGGAGAGGAAATGGAGGAGGAGAGAGAAGGGAAATGGAGGAGAGGGAAATGGAGAAGAGGAAATGGAGGAGGAGAGAGGAAATGGAGGAGGAGAGAGGAAATGGAGGAGAGAGGAAACGAAAAAAGTTGTATTAGACAAAATAAGTCAATATGACTGTTCTAGACAGGTTCTAAAATGGTCATGAGAGTAGTTAGAACTAACCACCTGATATTCAAACAAGGGTTAGCCTGGTCCCAGATCTGTTTGAACTAACTGCTTGATATTCAAACAAGGGTTAGCCTGGTCCCAGATCTGTTTGAACGAACTGCCTGGTCTTCAAACAAGGGTTAGCCTGGTCCCAGATCTGTTTGAACGAACTGCTTGATCTTCAAACAAGGGTTAGCCTGGTCCCAGATCTGTTTGAACTAACTGCTTGATCTTCAAACAAGGGTTAGCCTGGTCCCAGATCTGTTTGAACTAACTGCTTGATCTTCAAACAAGGGTTAGCCTGGTCCCATATCTGTTTGAACTAACTGCTTGATCTTCAAACAAGGGTTAGCCTGGTCCCAGATCTGTTTGAACTAACTGCTTGATCTTCAAACAAGGGTTAGCCTGGTCCCATATCTGGTTGATCTTCAAACCAGGGTGAGCCTGGTCCCAGATCTGTTTGTAGCGTCTTTCCAAATCTGTTGGTCATTGTTTGGCTTCATAATGACAACAGGAGATGGGAAGCTCTGGGACAAGGGTAGAGAAAGAA
>NC_088238.1:16159956-16198772 GCF_036934945.1 Oncorhynchus masou masou | reverse complement strand
AGAAACCCTTCTCTCTCTACCCTGGTCCCAGAGCTTCCCATCTCCTGTTGTCATTATCTCCTGAAGCCAAACAATGACAACAGATTTGGAAAGACGGTACAAAACAGATCTGGGACCAGGCTAACCCTTGTTTGAAGATCAAGCAGTTAGTTCAAACAGATCTGGGACCAGGCTAACCCTTGTTTGAAGATCAAGCAGTTAGTTCAAACAGATCTGGGACCAGGCTAACCTTGTTTGAAGACGAGGCAGTTAGTTCAAACAGTTACCAGGGCTAACCTTGTTTGAAGACAGGGCAGTTCGTTCACAGATCTAGGACCAGGCTAACCCTTGTTTCACAGTTAGTTCAAACAGATCTGGGACCAGAACAACAGTTTGAAGATCAAGCAGTTAGTTCAAACAGATCTGGGACCAGGCTAACCCTTGTTTGAAGATCAAGCAGTTAGTTCAAACAGATCTGGGACCAGGCTAACCCTTGTTTGAAGATCAAGCAGTTAGTTCAAACAGATCTGGGACCAGGCTAACCCTTGTTTGAAGATCAGACAGTTAGTTCAAACAGATCTGGGACCAGGCTAACCCTTGTTTGAAGATCAAGCAGTTAGTTCAAACAGATCTGGGACCAGGCTAACCCTTGTTTGAAGATCAGGCAGTTAGTTCAAACAGATCTGGGACCAGGCTAACCCTTGTTTGAAGACCAGGCAGTTAGTTCAAACAGATCTGGGACCAGGCTAACCCTTGTTTGAAGATCAAGCAGTTAGTTCAAACAGATCTGGGACCAGGCTAACCCTTGTTTGAAGATCAAGCAGTTAGTTCAAACAGATCTGGGACCAGGCTAACCCTTGTTTGAAGATCAGGCAGTTAGTTCAAACAGATCTGGGACCAGGCTAACCCTTGTTTGAAGACCAGGCAGTTAGTTCAAACAGATCTGGGACCAGGCTAACCCTTGTTTGAAGATCAGGCAGTTTGTTTGAGTTCAAACAGATCTGGGACCAGGCTAACCCTTGTTTGAAGACCAGGCAGTTAGTTCAAACAGATCTGGGACCAGGCTAACCCTTGTTTGAAGACCAGGCAGTTAGTTCAAACAGATCTGGGACCAGGCTAACCCTTGTTTGAATATCAGGCAGTTAGTTCTAACAGATCTGGGACCAGGCTAACCCTTGTTTGAAGATCAGGCGGTTAGTTCTAACTACTCTCATGACCATTTTAGAACCTGTCTAGAACAGTCACATTGACTGATTTTGTCTAATACAACTTTTTTTCGTTTTCCTCTCCATCCTCCATTTCCTGTCTCCTCCTCCATTTCCTCTCTCCTCCTCCATTTCCTCTCTCCTCCTCCATTTCCTCTCCCTCCATTTCCATTTCCTCTCTTCTCCCTCCATTTCCTCTCCTCCTCCATTTCCTCCTCCATTTCCTCCTCCATCTCTCCTCCATTTCCTCTCTCCTCCTCCATTTCCTCCTCCATTTCCTCCTCCATTCCCACTGATCCAGGGCGGCGTTTGCCAAGGAGTCAGAGGTGCTGACGGGTAACCTGGGTGACAAGCTGATCCCACAGAACGAGATCCTGCGTGACGTGAGCGACCTGAAGGCCCTGGCCAACCTGCAGGAGAGCATGGAGTGGCTGGCCTCCAGACTCAAAGGCTTCTTCATCAACCTGCCCCACGCTGCCAGTGAGTATACACGCACACGCGCAGAGGCAGGCATACATACATACACACCATTCATGCAGGGTTGGTTTGGTGTGCGTAGGGAGGGGTGAGGTGTGTGTGTGTGTGTGTGTGGATTGAAGGGCTGCTTGTTCAACACCTGTCCCACACAGCCAATTAATGAACAGTATACAACACAAGGAGGTTCCATAATGCTAACATGGACTGTGTAACGTTTTGTTCTGCATACTGCCACTAGTATACACAACTACTCCCTATGGTATGTATATGTACACACTCTGTAGTCTGACATCTTAACAGTCATGATTAGTAGCAGTCGTTATTTATTCTCTCTCACACACACACACACACACACACACACACACACACACACACACACACACACACACACACACACACACACACAGCAGTAGTTTTCCTCTCTGTCATTAAGAGTTTGTCTGAGTGAATTACCACCGACTAATTAGAGCCAGGTAGGAGGGCCTCCAGAAACAAACACCACTTTATAAACACTCTAATTAGCCCTGGAAGTGTGTGGTTTGTTTCAGAACTGTCAGAGACCTTTTACTCACTGTCTTTACAGAGACCTCATTTATCAGTGAAAATGTGTGTGTGTGTTCCATTGTCATCAGCAGGCTGAGGATGTTTTTGATCTTGTAGTCCAACTCTTATGGTGGTGTGCCCATACAGATAGAATATCATTCTAATTGTGCCATCCTTCAATATGTAATCACAACCATGATGGTGATGCTCAGACCACACCCAGAAGGGTTCAGAACACACACACACACACACACACACACACACACACACACACACACACACACACACACACACACACACACACACACACACACACACACACACACACACACACACACACACACGTGGAAAGGACACAGCCCATCTTAAGCTCAGTGTTGTGATCACCTGTTCCAGAGCATGAAAGTCACTGAGTTCTTCCTCTGTTGCATCCCATGTCACCTCCTTCATTTTACACCTATAAAAGTTCCTATTTCCTCTGTGAACTTCCCCTTTCTGAATGACTTAAAAGAGGGATTTTCTTTCTATTGTTTTTTTAGGGGGGGGGGGGGGTGGAAGAGGAGACAGTCGGAGAGCTGTTCCTTCCTCCTCGGCAGCTCAGATAAGAATTCAATAAGAGAACGGGCGGCGAACGTGGCATAATTATCATTAATTCTGCCGAGTGGCATTAATGGAGTGTGTTTTATGGTGGCGGGACAGCCACAGTATTGTTCATTATTTAGTGTTTGCTCTGGTTGATGGGGCTCGGCGCGACACGGCGGAGGGGGAGGAAAAAACCTCCCTTCTTATCTCTCCGTTTCCCCCTTCTTCCCTAAATTGGATTTCATATTACAGAGGTAGTCAGGTATGGACAAGTCATTTCTTTCTCTTGTCTTCCTCGACTCGTACACGTTTTCTTCTCTCTCTCTCCGCGGGGTGATGGCCGTGCTAGATGAAGCAGTCTTTCAGTCGGGCCGGCTGTCCTTTGGAGCGTGGCGAGGTCCTGTAACACCCATGTTCCTCCACGGTAGGGAACGAATGAACCACCTTGAGACAGACAGGACCAAAGTCATAGTGTTTAGTCATTGAGGTTTCTACCAAAAGCACTACGATACATAAAGTGTTTCCGTGAAACCACATCACTTGATTGATTTAATGTGTTGGATAATTAACCATCAACATTACATATATTAAACACCAAGCTTATTTCCGTTGTTGTCGTCCTCATTCTCTGATGGTGCTGTTTCAGGCTGGAAGTGTGGGACTGCGGTGTCATTGTCCTTCCTGTGTGTTTCAGTTGGAGCGTTGTTTAAGAGAGGAGGGCAGAGCACTATGGAGTGATATTAGTGCCAACAGATGTATTCTGAATGAAATCATATTAAGACCCAGTAACAGGGGACCGGCGTAAGCAGAGTCAATGTGTGATCTGTGAACCTTCATATTCAGCTGGTACAGTACGCTGATGCTCTGCTATACTGGCTACATTATAGCCAACTGTTAATCTATACGCCAAGTTATTTACAGAACCCACAACGGCCCCCCAAAGGAGTGGCGCTACGGTCTAAGGCACTGCATCTCAGTGCTAGAGGCGTCACTACAGACCCCGGTTTGATTCCAGGCTTTATCACAACCGACCGTGATTGGGAGTCAGATAGGGTGGCGCCCACTGGCCCAGTGTTGTCTGGGTTTGGCCGGGCGTAGGACGTCATTATAAATAAGGATTAGTTCTTAACTGACTTGCCTAGTTAAATAAAGGTAAAGTAATTAATGTTTAAGGACAATGCTAGGATAATGCCCAGCCTCGTATGCAGGAGGTAGATCGACCCAGAGATATCAGTCTAAGATGGACATTTCCTATAATCACATGTCTGTGGCTGGGCTACGTCTGTAAAACACACACACTGTAAACACACACACACACACACACACACACACACACACACACACACACACACACACACACACACACCACACACACACACACACACACACACACACACACACACACACACACACACACACACACACACACACACACACACACACACACACACACACACACACACACACACACACACACACACACACACACACACACACACACACACACACACACACACACACCACACACACACACACACACACACACACACACACACACCACACACACACACACACACACACACACACACACACACACACACACACACACACACACACACACACACACACACACACACACACACCACACAAACACACACCACACCACACACACACACACCACACACACACCACACACACACACACCACACACACCACACACACACACACACACACACACACACACACACACACACACACACACACACACACACACACACCACACACACACACACACCACACACACACACACACACACACACACACACACACACACACACACACACACACACACACACACACACACACACACACACACACACACACACACACACACACCACACACACTGACAGAGAGACACAGGGATAAGGCAGGGAGAAGATTAGCATGATAAATACACACTGTCTCTGTCAGGACGGTGCTGGATCTTAATTTAATCTTAATTTGATTAAACAATCATGTGTGCATGGTGTGTGTGTGTGTTTGATATGACAGAGAGACAGCGGTCATCCAGTGTGTGTGTGTGTTCTCCAATGGTGATTGGCCGTGAGGGTGGCAGGGGCGAGGGTCTTATCGCCCATCTGGGCGCCGCTCTGGACGCCTAATCCTCTCAGACAATATTTACCTGAGGTGACACACATACAACACACACCACACACAATGCACACACACAACACACACACACTGAGGGCACCTGCCAATGTGATGGCCGCTTTCTGCTGGGAACAGCTGTGTGTGTATGTTTCTAAAACTGGATCTGTGGGCATGTCTGTCTAGCTTTCTGTCTGTTTGTCTGTCGAGCTATCTGTCTGTCTGGCTGTCATGTCTGTCTGTCTAGCTATCTGTCTGTCTGTCTGTCTAGCTATCTGTCTGTCTGTCTAGCTATCTGTCTGTCTGTGTCTGTCTAGCTATCTGTCTGTCTGTGTCTGTCTAGCTATCTGTCTGTCTGTCGAGCTATCTGTCTGTCGAGCTATCTGTCTGTCTGTCGAGCTATCTGTCTGTCTGTCGAGCTATCTGTCTGTCTGTCGAGCTATCTGTCTGTCTAGCTGTCTGGCTGTCATGTCTGTCTGTCTAGCTACCTGTCTGTCTGTCAAGCTATCTGTCTGTGTCTGTCTAGCTATCTGTGTGTCTGTCGAGCTATCTGTCTATCTGTCGAGCTATCTGTCTGTCTGTCGAGCTATCTGTCTGTCTGTCTGTCTGTCTGTATCGTGATAACGGAGTCCCTACTCCCGAGACATCGGAGGGAGATAGCACCCTACTCCCTACATCAGGGGTAGATAGCACCCTACTCCCTACATCAGGGGTAGATAGTACCCTACTCCCTACATCAGGGGTAGATAGCACCCTACTCCCTACATCAGGGGTAGATAGCACCCTACTCCCTACATCAGGGGTAGATAGCACCCTACTCCCTACATCCCTAGGGGTAGATAGCACCCTACTCCCTACATCAGGGGTAGATAGTACCCTACTCCCTACATCAGGGGTAGATAGCACCCTACTCCCTACATCAGGGGTAGATAGTACCCTACTCCTACATCAGGGTAGATAGTACCCTACTCCCTACATCAGGGGTAGATAGTACCCTACTCCTACATCAGGGGAAGATAGCACCCTACTCCCTACATCAGGGGTAGATAGCACCCTACTCCCTACATCAGGGGTAGATAGTACCCTACTCCCTACATCAGGGGTAGATAGTACCCTACTCCCTACATCAGGGGTAGATAGCACCCTACTCCCTACATCAGGGGTAGATAGCACCCTACTCCCTACATCAGGGGTAGATAGTACCCTACTCCCTACATCAGGGGTAGATAGCACCCTACTCCCTACATCAGGGGTAGATAGCACCCTACTCCCTACATCAGGGGTAGATAGCACCCTACTCCCTACATCATGGGTAGATAGTACCCTACTCCTACATCAGGGGTAGATAGCACCCTACTCCCTACATCAGGGAAGATAGCACCCTACTCCCTACATCAGGGGTAGATAGCACCCTACTCCCTACATCAGGGGTAGATAGCACCCTACTCCCTACATCAGGGGTAGATAGCACCCTACTCCCTACATCAGGGGTAGATAGCACCTACTCCCTACATCAGGGGAAGATAGCACCCTACTCCCTACATCAGGGGAAGATAGTACCCTACTCCCTACATCAGGGGTAGATAGCACCCTACTCCCTACATCAGGGGTAGATAGCACCCTACTCCCTACATCAGGGGTAGATAGCACCCTACTCCCTACATCAGGGGTAGATAGCACCCTACTCCCTACATCAGGGGTAGATAGCACCCTACTCCCTACATCAGGGGAAGATAGCACCCTACTCCCTACATCAGGGGTAGATAGCACCCTACTCCCTACATCAGGGGTAGATAGCACCCTACTCCCTACATCAGGGGTAGATAGCACCCTACTCCCTACATCAGGGGTAGATAGCACCCTACTCCCTACATCAGGGGGAGATAGCACCCTACTCCCTACATCAGGGGAAGATAGCACCCTACTCCCTACATCAGGGGTAGATAGCACCCTACTCCCTACATCAGGGGTAGATAGTACCCTACTCCCTACATCAGGGGTAGATAGTACCCTACTCCCTACATCAGGGGTAGATAGTACCCTACTCCCTACATCAGGGGTAGATAGTACCCTACTCCCTACATCAGGGGTAGATAGTACCCTACTCCCTACATCAGGGGTAGATAGCACCCTACTCCCTACATCAGGGGTAGATAGCACCCTACTCCCTACATCAGGGGAAGATAGCACCCTACTCCCTACATCAGGGGTAGATAGCACCCTACTCCCTACATCAGGGGTAGATAGTACCCTACTCCCTACATCAGGGGTAGATAGCACCCTACTCCCTACATCAGGGGAAGATAGCACCCTACTCCCTACATCAGGGGAAGATAGTACCCTACTCCCTACATCAGGGGAAGATAGCACCCTACTCCCTACATCAGGGGTAGATAGTACCCTACTCCCTACATCAGGGGAAGTCATCCCTGGTCCTGGAGAAGTGCAGACAGTTCATGTTCTTGATTTAACCGGCCTGGAAGAGCAGGTGTGTATAATTTAGGCATCACTGAACCAATCAGTTATCTCAGTTGGTCAGGTATGAAGCCTAGTTGGAACATCCTGCTGTAGCTGTGACCCTCCAGGAACGGGGTTGGCTACCCCGGCACCACATAGTGGACTACTCTTGACCTGATCCCTATGGGCCCTGGTCAAAAGGAGTGCACTATATAGGAAATGGGGTGCCGTTTAGGACGTATCTAACTGTAGCTGTGCTCCGCTGCTCTACTCTCTGTAATGAGGTACTATAGAACCATGCTGTCCTGGGGGAGAGTTGTTCTTTGACCGCATGTTCATTTTGCAGCATTGGCAGGATTTTGGAGTTAGGGGGGATTTGCCTGTGAGGGAGAGACGGGGGAGAGAGGATGAGGAGGGGGATTTGCCTGTGAGGGAGAGACGGGGGGAGAGAGGATGAGGAGGGGGATTTGCCTGTGAGGGAGAGACGGGGGAGATGAGGATGAGGAGGGGGATTTGCCTGTGAGGGAGAGACGGGGGGAGAGAGGATGAGGAGGGGGATTTGCCTGTGAGGGAGAGACGGGGGGAGAGAGGATGAGGAGGGGGATTTGCCTGTGAGGGAGAGACGGGGGGAGAGAGGATGAGGGGGGGATTTGCCTGTGAGGGAGAGACGGGGGAGAGAGGATGAGGAGGGGGATTTGCCTGTGAGGGAGAGACGGGAGAGAGGATGGAGGAGGGGGATTTGCCTGTGAGGGAGAGACGGGGGAGAGAGGATGAGGAGGGGGATTTGCCTGTGAGGGAGAGACGGGGGAGAGAGGATGAGGAGGGGGATTTTTGTATTTTTTTACCTTGACCTGAGCAAGTGGTGGGCTGCTAGCAGTAGGAAGTATTAGCATAATCAGTGTTCTACTTTCTTTCTCCAACACACAATACAAGCCTGTACATCTCTAATTGTTCCCTTGATACCTTGAATACGTTTACCTTTCTGTTTTACACATGCATGTCTAGTCTTTATCTCTCACATACTTCCAGGCTGTCTCTCAGGCATACATAAGAATAGACACATCCCATCTCTCTCTCTCTCTCTCTCTCTCTCTCTCTCTCTCTCTCTCTCTCTCTCTCTCATCCCACACTCCTTCCATCCTTCTATCTCTCTCCCCTCCTTCCATCCTTCTCCCCACTCTTTCTCCTCTCTCCACCCACCCCACCTCTCTTTCTCTATCCTAGCGCATACGTTTGTCCCGTTCCACACACAGAATAATTAACACCAGTCCCTATGCATCATTCATGACTTCACTCCACCCCTCCAGGATAGACCCTCCCTCTCTTCTTCTTCTTTCTCTTCTTCCTCTCTGCTGTAGGTCTGGAAAGAGCAGACTGATGAGTCAATGGAAAGTTCTGCACCACATTGAACTGGTTCAGACAGGAGGCATCAACTCATAGTTGTTTCTTTCATGTTCTCTCTCTTTGTTCTCTGTTAGCTTTCCTGTCATTGACCAGCCAGAGCACTAGAGTATTTATAGTGTGTGTCTGCGTGTGTGTGTGCCATTGATCTGCCCCCCGTCTCTGCCTTAGTGTGTGCCACCCTCATCTCATGCAGATGGCAAGGAACAGACGCCTCCCTGAGATGGGATTGGAAAATAATTGGATAAGCACTACACACTATACAGTACACACACTACACACTCACACAAACACGCATAAACAAAAACACACATATATTTACAAAGACCCCACATACTAGGAGAGAGAGACAGAGAGACCGGCGGAGAGAGAGAGACCGGCGGAGAGAGAGAGACCGGCGGAGAGAGAGAGACCGGCGGAGAGAGAGAAGCACGCAGAGAGAGAGAAGCACGCAGAGAGAGAAACACGCAGAGAGAGAGAAACACGCAGAGAGAGAGAAACACGCAGAGAGAGAGAAGCACGCAGAGAGAGAGAGCACGCAGAGAGAGACCCTGAATCCAAAGAGATTAGACGGGGAAAGTTGACATAGATGGGAGGTATGGAAGGCTGTCAGTCAGAAGGAGCCCAAGTTCCTCTGTTCATGCCTCTAAATTGGTGGCCCCATGCCGTGGAGTCTTGATCGCATCATCAAAGTGTGACAGGCTCAGAGGTGTACTGTGTTCCCCTGGTGAGACCTCCTGCAGTTAGGCCTTCCTCCCCAGAGCTGCCAAAGACATTATGTGAAATGCACTGGAGGAAACACAATGCAGTTACTTTACCACTAACACACAGGCATTTACACACAACACACACACACATGTGTTTACACACAACACACACACACAGGTGTTTACACACAACACACACACACACACACACACACACACACACAGGTGTTTACACACAACACACACACACACAGGTGTTTACACACAACACACACACACACACAGGTGTTTACACACAACACACACACACAGGCATTTACACACACACCCAGGTGTTTACACACAACACACACACATAGGTGTTTACACACAACACACATACATAGGTGTTTACACACAACACACACACACAGGTGTTTACACAACACTTTATCTTGGCCAGGTCGCAGTTGTAAATCAGAACTTGTTCCCAACGAGCCTACCTGGTTAAATAAAGGTGAAAAAATATATATATATATCTACATAGTCTATGGCAGGCCTGGGCAATTATTTTCCATGTTTGGCCACATTAGAATATATTTTTGCCATCGCGGGCCAGAATCATATTACAGGATAATACATCATGTGTTTGACTGTTGACAGTTGCATTGACTAGAGCTGTGAAGTCAGGTATAGTCTCCGACATCGCTATGCACTGGATTGCTGAGAGGTGAGAGTCAGTAAGAGGTGATCTGTGTCTTGGCTTGTTGTATTTCATCAGGGAAAATGTTCACATACAAAGGTTGACCCAAACAGTACAAACATCTTCTGAGCAGGACTCCTATCTGTGGAAAGTTCTGTTCACCAAGAGATGAATAGAACCTCATCAGTGACATTGTTTTGAATAGTTCTCCAATCACTGCATCAGTCTGAAGATCGATAAGCTCAAGTTGCAGGTCAGTGGTAGCGTTTTGACCCAAGTCGCGGGCCACATACGCCCCCCGGGCCGGCCTTTGCCCAGGCCTGGTCTATGGTGTGGGCTAACAAGAATAAACATATGATTATATTTTGAGCTGTGTACTCAAGAGCTTCTCGGTTTTCAAATCAAATGTTATTTGTCACATGCTTTGTAAACAATGTGTAGACTAACAGTGACATATTTACTTACTTATTTCCCAACAATGCAGAGAGAAAATCAATTATAACAACACAATAAATACACGATAACTATATACACGGGGTACCAGTACAGAGTCAATGATAACTTGGCTATATACACGGGGTACCAGTACAGAGTCAATGATAACTTGGCTATATACACGGGGTACCAGTACAGAGTCAATGATAACTTGGCTATATACACGGGGTACCAGTACAGAGTCAATGATAACTTGGCTATATACACGGGGTACCAGTACAGAGTCAATGATAACTTGGCTATATACACGGGGTACCAGTACAGAGTCAATGATAACTTGGCTATATACACGGGGTACCAGTACAGAGTCAATGATAACTTGGCTATATACGCGGGGTACCAGTACAGAGTCAATGATAACTTGGCTATATACACGGGGTACCAGTACAGAGTCAATGATAACTTGGCTATATACACGGGGTACCAGTACAGCGTCAATGATAACTTGGCTATATACACGGGGTACCAGTACAGAGTCAATGATAACCTTGGCTATATACACGGGGTACCAGTACAGAGTCAATGATAACCTTGGCTATATACACGGGGTACCAGTACAGAGTCAATGATAACTTGGCTATATACACGGGGTACCAGTACAGAGTCAATGATAACTTGGCTATATACATGGGGTACCAGTACAGAGTCAATGATAACTTGGCTATATACACGGGGTACCAGTACAGAGTCAATGATAACTTGGCTATATACACGGGGTACCAGTACAGAGTCAATGATAACTTGGCTATATACACGGGGTACCAGTACAGAGTCAATGATAACTTGGCCATATACACGGGGTACCAGTACAGAGTCAATGATAACTTGGCCATATACACGGGGTACCAGTACAGAGTCAATGATAACTTGGCTATATACACGGGGTACCAGTACAGAGTCAATGATAACTTGGCTATATACACGGGGTACCAGTACAGAGTCAATGATAACTTGGCTATATACACGGGGTACCAGTACAGAGTCAATGATAACTTGGCTATATACACGGGGTACCAGTACAGAGTCAATGATAACTTGGCTATATACACGGGGTACCAGTACAGAGTCAATGATAACGTGGCTATATACACGGGGTACCAGTACAGAGTCGATGTGCAGGGGTTCGAGGAAGTTGAGGTAGATACAGTTGAAGTCGGAAGTTTACATACACCTTAGCCAAATACATTTAAACTCAGTTTTTCACAATTCCTGACATTTAATCCCAGTAAAAATTCCCTGTTTTAGGTCAGCACTTTATTTTAAGAATGTGAAATGTGTCCCTAAACTCAAATTATATTCATAAATAACTTTAGTGAAGTGGGCAACATAGCCAAAACATTTGTGATTTACAGCACCCTACTAGCGTGGAGGGACTGTAGGAAATACCACCCAAATATGTTCTCTATGTTGCCTATAGTAGGCAACTCAGACTTGCCAAAAGCCCTGAGTGATGCCAATATTAATCTTTGGCATGCTCTAGGAATCAGGACCTTTTCAGACCTGTTTCATTAGAAAACCACTACACTGAAATCCTTTCAAGAGCTCTGCAGTGAATTCAATGTGCCAAGATCCCATGTTTTAAAATATCTTCAAATTAGACACGTCATTTCCTCATTTACTTCCAAGAGGAGGTTTAGAGCTCAGCTGAATGAAGTTGAAACCCTTCTTGTCACAGCACAATCCATTAAAGGCTAAATCTCCTACATCTATAGACTCCTTTTACTCCTTTGAAAATAATGTGGGAAAAGGACCTTGGTCTGACTATCAGTGATGAGTTATGGACGGAGGTTTGCGACAGGGTATACTGCTCCTCTACTTGTCTACTATGTAAAAATGAAAGAATCTAATTCACATCTTTGTACAAATTTTATTACACTCCAATGAGACTCCATAGAATGAAAACAGACATGTATCCTAACTGTAAAAGATGTAACTCTGAAAGTGTAACCTATATGCATGTATTTTGGAGCTATAGAGAGATTGACAGATTATGGCAATCTATACATACTGCTGCACAGAAAATACTAGATGTACAGTTTGATATGACCCCGTGTATCTATCTAATGCCCAGCAGGACTTTGTTCTTGATCCTGACAGAGAAAATGTGCTTATGACTATTACATACTTTGCTAAGAAATGTATTCTTCTATTGTGGGCCTCAAGTACCTCTCCTACATGTAAAATGTGGATTGACCAGATTGTTGACTTTCTTCCTCTTGAAAAGCTCACTTATGACCTCCACAAGAGACAGCCCAAGTTTGATACTCTGGTCTCTACTACTCAAGTATATTTCAAATTGGATAGAGTGAATGGGGTGATTAGGGAAATGAGCAGATACACATTGTGTACGGTCCTGTAAAAACTAAAAACTAATTATTTGCTCGTCAGCTAAGGCTGGAAATAACTAATAAGAATATATATTTATTTTTTTCAATAATTATTCATTCTATTTTTATTTTTATTTGTAAAGTTTTTTATATTATTATTATTTTCTGTTTGTTGTTTGATTGAAAAACAAGAACTTAATAAAACTTTAAATTGAAAGAAAAGAAAGAATGTGAAATGTCAGAATAATAGTAGAGAGAATGATTTATTTCAGCTCATCACCTTCCCACATCCCCAAGTTTACATATGCTCAATTAGTATTAACTTGGGTCAAACGTTTCGGTAGCCTTCCACAAGCTTCCCACAATAAGTTGGGTGAATTTTGGCCCATTCCTCCTGACAGAGCTGGTGTAACTGTCAGGTTTATAGGCCTCCTTGCTCACACACTTTTTCAATTCTGCCCACAAATTTTCTATAGGATTGAGGTCAGGGCTTTGTGATGGCCACTCCAATACCTTGACTTTGTTGTCCTTAAGCCATTTTGCCTGCCACAACTTTGGAAGTATGCTTGGGGGTCATTGTCCATTTGGAAGACCCATTTGCAACCAAGCTTTAACTTCCTGACAATATATCCACATAATTTTCCTCCCTCATGATGCCATCTATTTTGTGAAGTTCACCAGTCCCTCCTGCAGAAAAGTACCCCCACAACATGATGCTGCCACCCCCGTGCTTCACGGTTGGGATGCTGTTCTTCGGCTTGCAAGGCTCCCCCTTTTTCTTCCAAACATAACAATGGTCATTATGGCCAGAGGACATTTTTCAAAAAGTAAGGTATTTGACCTCATATGCAGTTGCAAACCGTAGTCTGGATGATTTATGGCGGTTTTAATCAGGCTTCTTCCTTGCTGAGCGGCCTTTCAGGTTATGTCGATATAGGACCCGTTTTACTGTGGATATAGATACTTTTGTGCCTGTTTCCTCCAGCATCTTCACAAGGTCCTTTGCTGTTGTTCTGGGATTGATTTGCACTTTTCGCACCAAAGTACTTTCATCTCTAGGAGACAGAACGCGTCTCCTTCCTGAGCGGTATGAACGCTGCATAGTCCCATGGTGTTTATACTTGCGTTCTATTGTTTGTACAGATGAACGTGGTACCTTCAGGCATTTGGAAATTGCTCCCAAGGATGAACCAGACTAGTGGAAGTCTACAATTTTTTCTGAGGTCTGATTTCTTTTGATTTTCCCATGATGTCAATTAAAGAGGCACTGAGTTTGAAGGTAGGGCTTGAAATAAATCCACAGGTGCACCTCCAATTGACTCAAATTATGTCAATTAGTCTATCAGAAGCTTCTAAAGCCATGACTTCATTTACTGGAATTTTCCAAGCTGTTTAAAGGCACAGTCAACTTATGTATGTTTATGTAAACTTCTGACCCACTGGAATTGTGATACAGTGAATTATAAGTGAAATAATCTGTCTGTAAACAATTGTTGGAAAAATGACTTGTGTCATGCACAAAGTAGATGTCCTAACCGACTTGCCAAAACTGTAGTTTGTTAACAAGAAATTTGTGGAGTGGTTGAAACACTTAGGTTGGAGACATTAAAACTAGATTATGTAAACTTCCGACTTCAACTGCATGTACACACAGGTAGGGATAAAGTGACGAGGCAACAGGATAGATAATGAACAGTAACAGCAGCGTATGTGATGAGTCAATAGAGTTAGTGCCAAAAGGGTCAGTGCAGATTTGGTTAAATATTTTTATGGCTTTGGGGGTGGATGCTGTTCAGCGTCCTGTTGGTTCCAGACTTGGTATCTCTTGTTGTGCGGTAACAGAGAGAACAGTCTATGACCATTTTTAGGACCTTCCTCTGACACCGCCTGGTATAGAGGTCCAGAATGGCTTGGAGCTCGGCCCTAGTGATGTACTGGGCCATACGCACTACCCTCTGTAGCTCTTTGCGGTCGGATGTCAAGCAGTTGCCATACCAGGCGGTGATGCAGCCAGTCAAGATGCTCTCAAGGGTGCAGCTGTCGAACCTTTTGAGGATTTGTGGGCCCATGCCAAATCTTGGTACACTTAAAACCAGAACAATTTATACATAGTTCACCACGCTTGTTTGCTTTGAATTTCTTCTGTGTAATGTCTTCATGAACACACTCTAGAATGTTAAAGTGTTATTCTCCTGTCCCCATGAGATAACCTTTTGAAGAACCCTTTTTGGTTCCAGGTACAACCCTTTTGGTTTCCATGTAGAACCCTTTTCACAGAGAGTTCTACCTGGAACCCAACTCTTTAAATGGTTATCCTATGGGGACAGCGAAAAGACCTTTTTGGAACCCTTTTCACAGCGAGTTCTACCTGGAACCCAACTCTTTAAATGGTTATCCTATGGGGACAGCCAAAAGACCCTTTTGGAACCCTTTTCACAGAGAGTTCTACCTGGAACCCAACTCTTTAAATGGTTATCCTATGGGGACAGCCAAAAGACCCTTTTGGAACCCTTTTCACAGAGAGTTCTACCTGGAACCCAACTCTTTAAATGGTTATCCTATGGAGACAGCCAAAAGACCCTTTTGGAACCCTTTTCACAGAGAGTTCTACCTGGAACCCAACTCTTTAAATGGTTATCCTATGGGGACCCTTTTCACAGAGCTGCAAAAGATCCTATGGGGACGGCCAAAAGACCCTTTTGGAACCCTTTTCACAGAGAGTTCTAACTGGAACCCAACTCTTTAAATGGTTATCCTATGGGGACAGCCAAAAGACCCTTTTGGAACCCTTTTCACAGAGAGTTCTACCTGGAACCCAACTCTTTAAATGGTTATCCTATGGGGACAGCCAAAAGACCCTTTGGAACCCTTTTCAAGAGTTCTGCCTTTTTAAATGGTTATCCTATGGGGACAGCCAAAAGACCCTTTTGGAACCCTTTTCACAGAGTTCTGGGAACCCAACTCTTTAAATGGTTATCCTATGGGGACAGCCAAAAGACCCTTTTGGAACCCTTTTCACAGAGAGTTCTACCTGGAACCCAACTCTTTAAATGGTTATCCTATGGGGACAGCCAAAAGACCCTTTTGGAACCCTTTTCACAGAGAGTTCTACCTGGAACCCAACTCTTTAAATGGTTATCCTATGGGGACAGCCAAAAGACCCTTTGGAACCCTTTTCACAGAGAGTTCTACCTGGAACCCAACTCTTTAAATGGTTATCCTATGGGGACAGCCAAAAGACCCTTTTGGAACCCTTTTCACAGAGAGTTCTACCTGGAACCCAACTCTTTAAATGGTTATCCTATGGGGACAGCCAAAAGACCCTTTTGGAACCCTTTTCACAGAGAGTTCTACCTGGAACCCAACTCTTTAAATGGTTATCCTATGGGGACAGCCAAAAGACCCTTTTGGAACCCTTTTCACAGAGAGTTCTACCTGGAACCCAACTCTTTAAATGGTTATCCTATGGAGACAGCCAAAAGACCCTTTTGGAACCCTTTTCACAGAGAGTTCTACCTGGAACCCAACTCTTTAAATGGTTATCCTATGGAGACAGCCAAAAGACCCTTTTGGAACCCTTTTCACAGAGAGTTCTGCCTGGAACCCAACTCTTTAAATGGTTATCCTATGGGGACGGCCAAAAGACCCTTTTGGAACCCTTTTCACAGAGAGTTCTAACTGGAACCCAACTCTTTAAATGGTTATCCTATGGGGACAGCCAAAAGACCCTTTTGGAACCCTTTTCACAGAGAGTTCTACCTGGAACCCAACTCTTTAAATGGTTATCCTATGGGGACAGCCAAAAGACCCTTTTTTCACAGGAACCTGGAACTTTTCACAGAGAAAAGACCCTTCTGCCTGGAACCCAACTCTTTAAATGGTTATCCTATGGGGACAGCCAAAAGACCCTTTTGGAACCCTTTTCACAGAGAGTTCTACCTGGAACCCAACTCTTTAAATGGTTATCCTATGGGGACAGCCAAAAGACCCTTTTGGAACCCTTTTCACAGAGAGTTCTACCTGGAACCCAACTCTTTAAATGGTTATCCTATGGGGACAGCCAAAAGACCCTTTTGGAACCCTTTTCACAGAGAGTTCTACCTGGAACCCAACTCTTTAAATGGTTATCCTATGGGGACAGCCAAAAGACCCTTTTGGAACCCTTTTCACAGAGAGTTCTACCTGGAACCCAACTCTTTAAATGGTTATCCTATGGGGACAGCCAAAAGACCCTTTTGGAACCCTTTTCACAGCGAGTTCTACCTGGAACCCAACTCTTTAAATGGTTATCCTATGGGGACAGCCAAAAGACCCTTTTGGAACCCTTTTCACAGAGAGTTCTACCTGGAACCCAACTCTTTAAATGGTTATCCTATGGGGACAGCCAAAAGACCCTTTGGAACCTTTTCTACCTGGAACCCTACTTTTAAATGGTTATCCTATGGGGACAGCCAAAAGACCCTTTTGGAACCCTTTTCACAGAGAGTTCTACCTGGAACCCAACTCTTTAAATGGTTATCCTATGGGGACAGCCAAAAGACCCTTTTGGAACCCTTTTCACAGAGAGTTCAACCTGGAACCCAACTCTTTAAATGGTTATCCTATGGGGACAGCCAAAAGACCCTTTTGGAACCCTTTTCACAGAGAGTTTTACCTGGAACCCAACTCTTTAAATGGTTATCCTATGGGGACAGCCAAAAGACCCTTTTGGAACCCTTTTCACAGAGAGTTCTACCTGGAACCCAACTCTTTAAATGGTTATCCTATGGGGACAGCCAAAAGACCCTTTTGGAACCCTTTTTTCTAAGAGTGCAGTTATACAATATTGTAATTATTTAGGGAACATCATGCAACAGACTTGTGTATTGTGATTGAATTTGTGCTTTAGGGTTATATCGTCTCAAGACAATTAATCTTTACTTTTGTAAAAGTCAAGTAACTGAATTTTCTTTTGTGCAAAGCAACCATGTTCTTTTGTTTTGTTCTTTGTGGAAAGACTAAAGGAAATGATGGTGTGTGTTCCATGATTAATTGCCTGAGTCAGGGGATCAGCATTCTGGCTCATCTCTAACCATGATACTGCAGTATTTCCGGTTTCTGAACACATGGACCAAAATAGAGTCTTGTTTTTGCAGGCTGATATCTAAGACGAGGATTGCAGGGTCGTTCCACAAGTACCTTTTGCATCACTTTGATACTATTGGTTTAAATTGAATTTTAAAAGCTGGTTATGTTATATGATCTTATCTTTAATATGGGGAGAAAGCTGAGAGAACAGAAGTGGTGTTGTTGGTGAGTTTGGTTCAACCTAGGTGTGGTCATGATGTGCTTCTCTCCTATTTCTATTGGCTTTCATCCCCAGACAAACACATCTGGTCTATTTGCAGTTTCCATTAGCACGTGTTGTTGGGGTGAGTCGGTTGTGTTATTATCATCAAGGTCATGTTAATGTGTTGGAAATGTTTACGTTATTGAACTGGATCTTAATTAGGGTTGGATCAAAGCACTATTGCTACACAGCCGTCAAACTCACATCTGGACCTCCAAGACAGTTCTGCCTCATTGTTCCACTGTCCCCTGTAACCAGGGACTGATTTAGACCTGGGACACCAGGTGTGTGCAATTAGTTATTAGGTGGAACAGAAAACCAGCAGGCTCCAGACCTCAGGGTCAAAGTGGAGTTACCCCTGATCTACAGTGTATAGCTCTGAATGATCTGTTTTCCTTCACAAATTGTTGAAGTCCCTGTATAACATATAACCTCTTTTTGAAGAGAATGAAAGGCTGCCTTGCTCTGTGTTTACACTGGACCACCTGTTCAATGAGTCTTTACCTACAATGATGCAGACCTAACTGGCATCAATGCCCGATTTCCACCAAAGTCATCAGATGCTTTTTTTAAGAGTTCAAATTCAGAGAAACCTATTGTTTTGGCTGTGCAGCCCCCTGTTCCTTCCTGCCACTGCAGTCAGCGCTCCAGAGGTTTGCACATAGCAGTTACTTTTCATTAGCATTTCTATATTAGTCTCTTCTCCTCCAAGCATTGTCCTCAGTGTCCGTCCTGCACCTTTATCTCTCTCAATAACCTCCACCCACATAGGATAGACACACACGCACACGCACACACACACACACACACACACACACACACACACACACACACACACACACACACACACACACACACACACACACACACACAGAGCTGGTGCCCACACACCCCTGTCTTCATAGAAAGAGCAATCTTTCTCTCTTTCTCTCTCTCACACACACACACACACACTGCTTGTGAGCAGTGTTTGCTCAGTTGATTGGAGGACTGTGTCACTTGGCCTCCCTGTGTTTGTCTAAGCCAATGGGGTCTCAGCTTATCTTCAGCCACTTAGTCTGGCTTTAATGGGGACAAGGCAGAATACTGGGGACATGGAGATGAGGCAGGATACTGGGTACATGGAGATGAGGCAGGATACTGGGTACATGGAGACGAGGCAGTGTACTGGGGACATGGAGACGAGGCAGTGTACTGGGTACATGGAGACGAGGCAGGGTACTGGGTACATGGAGACGAGGCAGGGTACTGGGGACATGGAGACGAGGCAGGGTACTGGGTACATGGAGAGGAGGCAGTGTACTGGGGACATGGAGACGAGGGAGGGTACTGGGGACATGGAGACGAGGCAGGGTACTGGGGACATGGAGACGAGGCAGGATACTGGGGACATGGAGACGAGGCAGGGTACTGGGGACATGGAGACGAGGCAGGGAACTGGGGACATGGAGACGAGGCAGGGTACTGGGGACATGGAGACGAGGCAGGGTACTGGGGACATGGAGACGAGGCAGGGTACTGGGGACATGGAGACGAGGCAGGGTACTGGGGACATGGAGACGAGGCAGGGTACTGGGTACATGGAGACGAGGCTGGGTACTGGGGACATGGAGACGAGGCAGGGTACTGGGGACATGGAGACGAGGCAGGGTACTGGGGACATGGAGACGAGGCAGTGTACTGGGGACATGGAGACGAGGCAGTGTACTGGGGACATGGAGACGAGGCAGGGTACTGGGGACATGGAGACGAGGCAGGGTACTGGGGACATGGAGACGAGGCAGGGTACTGGGTACATGGAGACGAGGCAGGGTACTGGGGACATGGAGACGAGGCAGGGTACTGGGGACATGGAGACGAGGCAGGAACTGGGGACATGGAGACGAGGCAGGGTACTGGGGAGGAGACAGGGTACTGGGGACATGGAGACGAGGCTGGGTACTGGGGACATGGAGACGAGGCAGGGTACTGGGGACATGGAGACGAGGCAGGGTACTGGGGACATGGAGACGAGGCAGGGTACTGGGGACATGGAGACGAGGCAGGGTACTGGGGACATGGAGACGAGGCAGGGTACTGGGGACATGGAGACGAGGCAGGGAACTGGGGACATGGAGACGAGGCAGGGTACTGGGGACATGGAGACGAGGCTGGGTACTGGGGACATGGAGACGAGGCAGGGTACTGGGGACATGGAGACGAGGCAGGGTACTGGGGACATGGAGACGAGGCAGGGTACTGGGGACATGGAGACGAGGCAGGGTACTGGGGACATGGAGACGAGGCAGGGTACTGGGGACATGGAGACGAGGCAGGGTACTGGGGACATGGAGACGAGGCAGGGTACTGGGGACATGGAGACGAGGCAGGGTACTGGGGACATGGAGACGAGGCAGGGTACTGGGGACATGGAGACGAGGCATTGTACTGGGGACATGGAGACGAGGCAGGGTACTGGGGACATGGAGACGAGGCAGTGTACTGGGGACATGGAGACGAGGCAGGGTACTGGGGACATGGAGACGAGGCAGGGTACTGGGGACATGGAGACGAGGCAGGGTACTGGGGACATGGAGACGAGGCAGGGTACTGGGGACATGGAGACGAGGCATTGTACTGGGTACATGGAGACGAGGCAGGGTACTGGGGACATGGAGACGAGGCAGGGTACTGGGGACATGGAGAGGAGGCAGTGTACTGGGGACATGGAGACGAGGCAGGGTACTGGGGACATGGAGACGAGGCAGGGTACTGGGGACATGGAGACGAGGCAGGGTACTGGGGACATGGAGACGAGGCAGGGTACTGGGGACATGGAGACGAGGCAGGGTACTGGGGACATGGAGACGAGGCAGGGTACTGGGGACATGGAGACGAGGCAGGGTACTGGGGACATGGAGACGAGGCAGGGTACTGGGGACATGGAGACGAGGCAGGGTACTGGGGACATGGAGACGAGGCAGGGTACTGGGGACATGGAGACGAGGCAGGGTACTGGGGACATGGAGACGAGGCAGGGTACTGGGGACATGGAGACGAGGCAGGGTACTGGGGACATGGAGACGAGGCAGGGTACTGGGGACATGGAGACGAGGCAGGGTACTGGGGACATGGAGGGAGGCAGGGTACTGGGTACATGGAGACGAGGCAGGGTACTGGGGACATGGAGACGCGGCAGGGTACTGGGGACATGGAGACGAGGCAGTGTACTGGGGACATGGAGACGAGGCAGGGTACTGGGGACATGGAGACGAGGCAGGGTACTGGGGACATGGAGACGAGGCAGGGTACTGGGGACATGGAGACGAGGCAGGGTACTGGGGACATGGAGACGAGGCAGGGTACTGGGGACATGGAGACGAGGCAGGGTACTGGGGACATGGAGACGAGGCAGGGTACTGGGGACATGGAGACGAGGCAGGGTACTGGGGACATGGAGACGAGGCAGGGTACTGGGGACATGGAGACGAGGCAGTGTACTGGGGACATGGAGACGAGGCAGGGTACTGGGGACATGGAGACGGAGGCAGGGTACTGGGGACATGGAGACGAGGCAGGGTACTGGGGACATGGAGACGAGGCAGGGTACTGGGGACATGGAGACGAGGCAGGGTACTGGGGACATGGAGACGAGGCAGGGTACTGGGGACATGGAGACGAGGCAGGGTACTGGGGACATGGAGACGAGGCAGGGTACTGGGGACATGGAGACGAGGCAGGGTACTGGGGACATGGAGACGAGGCAGGGTACTGGGGACATGGAGACGAGGCAGGGTACTGGGGACATGGAGACGAGGCAGGGTACTGGGGACATGGAGACGAGGCAGGGTACTGGGGACATGGAGATGAGGCAGGATACTGGGGACATGGAGACGAGGCAGGGTACTGAGTTAATGGGAACGAGGCAGGGTACTGGAGACATCTCATGTGATGTGACTCCCAGATAAGTCAACATGTGACTTTGTCAGAATGTGCATGATGTAGATACAGAGCTTTGAGTATTTCTATGATTTAGAGTATTTAGTTCCTGTTTCTAGTTTTTTAAGAATCAAATCAGAGAGTTTAAAACTTGTATAGTCTTGAATCTGTAGGAAATATCTCCACTAAGGACCTCTGTCAACAGGGGATATTGGCCTGCGTTGCTCAGCTGCAGTTTCAACTACTTCCTTCCTCACTCTGTCAGTGTGTGTTTGGGTCTTTGAGTGGGCTTGCCGTCCTGCCTGCTACGTGCTCTCATCCGTACGACCTTCACAAGGGCTGAGGGAGTAACTGGGGTGCTGGCCCTGACTGCAACCAATCGATCGCTAGCCCTCACCACCCCTCTTCCACTCAGCAGTCTCTCTCCCAACACACACCACACTCCCCACCGCCTCATTGCCCAAATAGACTCACATATGAGTGACAGGGCCAATTTCTCTCTCCTTCCACTCCCCTCTAATTCATAGCCATCGATTTACACCTGGTGGTCTGAATGCTCTTTATACACACACACACACACACACACACACACACACACACACACACACACACACACACACACACACACACACACACACACACACACACACACACACTCACACACACAGCTCCTTTGCATGGATCACAATGCAGACTCAGACTTGGTGTCTCAGCACATGGATTGAAGGACTGAAGGGACTTTCTGAAGGACTGTAGAAGGTCTTCAGATGTGTAGCACAGTGTCCCAAACCTCTCCTTGAGTTCTCACTGCTGTTCCTCCTATTTGATGTATTCCAGTCCAATCTCACCTGATTCAACTGATTAAAGTCTCATCAATCCCTTCATTCGTTGAATTAAGTGTGTTAGTTCTGGATTACATCAACTCATTGTGTCTGGTTCTCTTTGAGTCACCTTCGTCCTAGTTCTCCCTGGTTCTCTTTAGTTCTCTTTCGTCTTAGTTCTTCCTGGTTCTTTTTAGTTCTCCTTCGTCCTAGTTCTCCCTGGTTCTCTTTAGTTCTCTTTCGTCTTAGTTCTTCCTGGTTCTCTTTAGTTCTCCTTCGTCCTAGTTCTCCCTGGTTCTCTTTAATTCTCTTTCGTCTTAGTTCTTCCTGGTTCTCTTTAGTTCTCCTTCGTCCTAGTTCTCCCTGGTTCTCTTTAATTCTTTTTAGTCTTAGTTCTTCCTGGTTCTCTTTAGTTCTCCTTTGTCCTAGTTCTCCCTGGTTCTCTTTCGTCTTAGTTCTTCCTGGTTCTCTTTAGTTCTACTTCGTCCTAGTTCTCCCTGGTTCTCTTTAGTTCTCTTTCGTCTTAGTTCTCCCTGGTTCTCTTTAGTTCTCCTTCATCCTAGTTCTCCCTGGTTCTCTTTAGTTCTCTTTCGTCTTAGTTCTCCCTGGTTCTCTTTAGTTCTCCTTCGTCCTAGTTCTTCCATATATTTATATGTATATATTCTTATTCCATTCCTTTACTTAGATGTGTTTGTATTAGGTAGTTGTTTTGATTTTGTTAGATTACATGTTAGATATTACTACGCTGTCGGAACTAGAAGCACATGCATTTCACTTCGCTTACAATAACATCTGCTAACCATGTGTATGTGACCAATACCATTTGATTTGATTTGGTTCTCCTCCTGGTTCTTGTAATTGAGATCTGGCATATGTGGAATGGTCCTGGGCTCTCGATAAGAGGTGTGGAATGTTCCTGGGTTCTCAAGATGAGGTGTGGAATGGTCCTGGGCTCTCGATAAGAAGTGTGGAATGGTCCTGGGTTCTCGATAAGAGGTGTGGAATGGTCCTGGGTTCTCAAGATGAGGTGTGGAATGGTCCTGGGTTCTCGATAAGAGGTGTGGAATGGTCCTGAGTTCTCGATAAGAGGTGTGGAATGGTCCTGGGTTCTCGATAAGAGGTGTGGAATGGTCCTGGGTTTTCAAGATGAGGTGTGGAATGGTCCTGGGTTCTCAAGATGAGGTGTGGAATGGTCCTGGGTTCTCGAGGAGAGTTGTGGAATGGTCCTGGGTTCTCGAGAAGAGGTGTGGAATGGTCCTGGGTTCTCAAGATGAGGTGTGGAATGTTCATGGGTACTCGAAGAGAGGTGTGGGAAACACTGCTGTGGTATTTTTTATATTTAGCTATAATGTAACGTGTGTGTGTGTGTGTGTGTGTGTGTGTGTGTGTGTGTGTGTGTGTGTGTGTGTGTGTGTGTGTGTGTGCGTGTGTGTGTGTTCAGGTGGATCTCCAGGCTCGGACCCCCAGGTGACCAATGAGAGCGTCCGCAGCAGGGACCAGATCCTCCAGACTCTGACTGACCTGTCCAGGGCCTTCCAGGACATCGCTGACCGCTGTCTGCTGGTCCTCCACCTGGAGGTCAGGTACGTACGGGCATGGACTCTCCAGGATAAACACCCAGCCTGGGTCATGTCCATAATGACCTTTTCCTATTGGTCATGTTCACAATGGCCTTTTCCTATTGGTCATGTTCACAATGGCCTTTTCCTATTGGTCATGTTCACAATGGCCTTTTCCTATTGGTCATGTTCACAATGGCCTTTTCCTATTGGTCATGTTCACAATGACCTTTTCCTATTGGTCATGCTCACAATGACCTGTTCCTATTGGTCATGCTCACAATGACCTGTTCCTATTGGTCATGTTCACAATGACCTGTTCCTATTGGTCATGTTCACAATGACCTGTTCCTATTGGTCATGTTCACAATGACCTGTTCCTATTGGTCATGTTCACAATGACCTGTTCCTCCTGGTCATGTTCACAATGGCCTTTTCCTATTGGTCATGTTCACAATGGCCTTTTCCTATTGGTCATGTTCACAGTGGCCTTTTCCTATTGGTCATGTTCACAATGGCCTTTTCCTATTGGTCATGTTCACAATGGCCTTTTCCTATTGGTCATGTTCACAATGACCTTTTCTTATTGGTCATGTTCACAATGACCTTTTCCTATTGGTCATGTTCACAATGGCCTGTTCCTATTGGTCATGTTCACAATGGCCTGTTCCTATTGGTCATGTTCACAATGACCTGTTCCTATTGGTCATGTTCACAATGACATGTTCCTATTGGTCATGTTCACAATGACCTGTTCCTCCTGGTCATGTTCACAATGGCCTTTTCCTATTGGTTATGTTCACAGTGACCTTTTCCTATTGGTCATGTTCACAGTGGCCTTTTCCTATTGGTCATGTTCACAATGACCTTTTCCTATTGGTCATGTTCACAATGGCCTTTTCCTATTGGTCATGTTCACAATGGCCTTTTCCTATTGGTCATGTTCACAATGGCCTTTTCCTATTGGTCATGTTCACAATGCTCATGTTCACAAACAGACCCAGAAAACAACCAACTCTCTCTCAATCAACAGCCCCTAACAGCCCCATCACCTCCTTCCTCTCCAACCAGACCCAGAAAACAACCAACTCTCTCTCCATCAACAGCCCCTAACAGCCCCATCTCCTCCTTCCTCTCCAACCAGACCCAGAAAACAACCAACTCTCTCTCCATCAACAGCCCCTAACAGCCCCATCTCCTCCTTCCTCTCCAACCAGACCCAGAAAACAACCAACTCTCTCTCCATCAACAGCCCCTAACAGCCCCATCACCTCCTTCCTCTCCAACCAGACCCAGAAAACAACCAACTCTCTCCATCAACAGCCCCTAACAGCCCCATCACCTCCTTCCTCTCCAACCAGACCCAGAAAACAACCAACTCTCTCTCCATCAACAGCCCCTAACAGCCCCATCTCCTCCTTCCTCTCCAACCAGACCCAGAAAACAACCAACTCTCTCTCCATCAACAGCCCCTAACAGCCCCATCTCCTCCTTCCTCTCTTTATCCCTCCGTCTCCCCTCCTTCCTCTCTTTATCCCTCCATCTCCTCCTTCCTCTCTTTATCCCTCCATCTCCTCCTTCCTCTCTTTATCCCTCCATCACCTCCTTCCTCTCTTTATCCCTCCATCTCCTCCTTCCTCTCTTTATCCCTCCATCTCCTCCTTCCTCTCTTTATCCCTCCATCTCCTCCTTCCTCTCTTTATCCCTCCATCTCCTCCTTCCTCTCTTTATCCCTCCATCTCCTCCTTCCTCTCTTTATCCCTCCATCTCCTCCTTCCTCTCTTTATCCCTCCATCTCCTCCTTCCTCTCTTTATCCCTCCATCTCCTCCTTCTCTTTATCCCTCCATCTCCTCCTTCTCTTTATCCCTCCATCTCCTCCTTCTCTTTATCCCTCCATCTCCTCCTTCCTCTCTTTATCCCTCCATCTCCTCCTTCCTCTCTTTATCCCTCCATCTCCTCCTTCCATACACTAAGGGAACATTTCGACAATCACCGTATGGTTAGTGAGAAAGTCCCTATTGGAACTGTACGGTCCCTTACTAGACGTCCGAAAACATTTTAAAAATTCGGGGACGGCGTCGGGCCGAGCGGCTGGGCCAGACCTACCGGGAAGTCATCAAATGAACTTTGTCGGACATTCGGTTTTCGTTTAATAAAATAAACAAATTTTGGCCCATTTTTGCGCTATGCCGGAATATCCCACAAGAGGGCATAAGCAATCATATTGCTATTGGACAAAACATCCCGAATCACGACGTGCCATATCTCGAAAACTGAAAATATTTCGAAGCCGAAACTTGGTGAGCGTAGGTTTGGCATTATGGGAAGATGGCCCCGAACAAGATGGCGTCTAGGCCTCAACGGTTTTTGAGTTATGGCCATATTTCTGGGATTAAAGGTCCAAAATGAAAATAGAGAAAAGATTTTTTCACTTCACGTCAAAGTCAAGGAGCCTCCGGTGTCAATAAAAAAATTGGCCATTTATCTATCGTCATTTACGAGAAATCGTACGGTGACCAGATCGTGATGTTCAGATATAGGTGTTTTTTTTTTCAACGGTTACAGATCCAGTTGCAGGGTGTTCATACGAATATTTTTAAAATGTGCTGCGGAGCTCTGCGACATTTCTGTGATTTTCTATGATTTTCTGAAATAACACACACTCACTAAACCCTCCGTAAATAACTCAGTTCTTAACGTAAAGACTTAAAACTCAGGATTCTGTAAAGGCATACCCCAATGAGGATATGAGTTTATTTATAGCTTCCTGTGCCAACCGGAAGTGCCATAATTGGTGTCTCAGGGGCTGTTTGGAAGGGTTAAAAAAATCAGATCTGTCCAAAACTTCATATGTGTGATTAGACAACACCCATGAACTGTAAATCAGTCATTTTTCCCAACAGATGTCAAAGAAAAGCTCTCACACACACACAGCAAGGATGGAGTGACAAAGCGTGGTGTTTAAAGACACAGAGAGCAGGCAATGGCATAAACATAATCCCAAGGCAGGGCCGAGTCCAACGAGGTGCCCCGCTTGACCGTAGCTCACTCGGTCTGAGCGCAGCGACCATGAGAAAAATAGGCCCACAATGAAGCCTGCACCACAATGTCATTTGATTTTGGGTGACAGCGGCGGAACCGTTAGGTTTAGAAGGACAATTCAAACACAGGACTGTTCCTAAGGTCCTCCTGATCTGTGCAAGCCTAACCTTGACTGTGTGGCATTAACCTTTCACAGTTAAAAGAAGGTGTTTACATAAAAACAGTGTGCATTGACTTCTCTCCCCATAGGAATACATTGCCTGCTCCCCTAAATACAACCTGGGGTCTTTATGGGTTATGAATGCTGTATGAACCTGTCTTCTATGACATTCCATCAGACCACTATGAGGTCTACCTGTGTCGATTCTAAGCTTCCTGGAGCAACCGGAAGTGGTTAAATTGACCCAAAAGGTATTTGGATGTACATCACATCGAAAGGTGAAAAGGCCTCTGCATTATTCAACCCTGTGTAGATCAGTCAATTCTCAACTTAAAGACTTAAAACTCAGGATTCCCTAGGTTTCTATGTCAGTCAAGACATGTGTGTATTTATAGCTTCCTGTGCCAACCGGAAGTGCCATAATTGGTGTCTCAGGGGCTGTTTGGAAGGGTTAAAAAAATCAGATCTGTCCAAAACTTCATCTGTGTGATTAGACAACCCCCATGAACTGTAAATCAGTCATTTTTCCCAACAGATGTCAAAGAAAAGCTCTCACACACACACACAGCAAGGATGGAGTGACAAAGCGTGGTGTTTAAAGACACAGAGAGCAGGCAATGGCATAAACATAATCCCAAGGCCGTGCCGAGTCCAACGAGGTGCCCCGCTTGACCGTAGCTCACTCGGTCTGAGCGCAGCGACCATGAGAAAAATAGGCCCACAATGAAGCCTGCACCACAATGTCATTTGATTTTGGGTGACAGCGGCGGAACCGTTAGGTTTAGAAGGACAATTCAAACACAGGACTGTTCCTAAGGTCCTCCTGATCTGTGCAAGCCTAACCTTGACTGTGTGGCATTAACCTTTCACAGTTAAAAGAAGGTGTTTACAAAAAAACAGTGTGCATTGACTTCTCTCCCCATAGGAATACATTGCCTGCTCCCCTAAATACAACCTGGGGTCTTTATGGGTTATGAATGCTGTATGAACCTGTCTTCTATGACATTCCATCAGACCACTATGAGGTCTACCTGTGTCGATTCTAAGCTTCCTGGAGCAACCGGAAGTGGTTAAATTGACCCAAAAGGTATTTGGATGTACATCACATCGAAAGGTGAAAAGGCCTCTGCATTATTCAACCCTGTGTAGATCAGTCAATTCTCAACTTAAAGACTTAAAACTCAGGATTCCCTAGGTTTCTATGTCAGTCAAGACATGTGTGTATTTATAGCTTCCTGTGCCAACCGGAAGTGCCATAATTGGTGTCTCAGGGGCTGTTTGGAAGGGTTAAAAAAATCAGATCTGTCCAAAACTTCATCTGTGTGATTAGACAACCCCCATGAACTGTAAATCAGTCATTTTTCCCAACAGATGTCAAAGAAAAGCTCTCACACACACACACAGCAAGGATGGAGTGACAAAGCGTGGTGTTTAAAGACACAGAGAGCAGGCAATGGCATAAACATAATCCCAAGGCCGTGCCGAGTCCAACGAGGTGCCCCGCTTGACCGTAGCTCGCTCGGTCTGAGCGCAGCGACCATGAGAAAAATAGGCCCACAATGATGCCTGCACCACAATGTCATTGGATTTTGGGTGACAGCGGCGGAACCGTTAGGTTTAGAAGGACAATTCAAACACAGGACTGTTCCTAAGGTCCTCCCGATCTGTGCAAGCCTAACCTTGACTGTGTGGCATTAACCTTTCACAGTTAAAAGAAGGTGTTTACAAAAAAACAGTGTGCATTGACTTCTCTCCCCATAGGAATACATTGCCTGCTCCCCTAAATACAACCTGGAGTCTATATGGGTTATGAATGCTGTATGAACCTGTCTTCTATGACATTCCATCAGACCACTATGAGGTCTACCTGTGTCGATTCTAAGCTTCCTGGAGCAACCGGAAGTGGTTAAATTGACCCAAAAGGTATTTGGATGTACATCACCTCGAAAGGTGAAAAGGCCTCTGCATTATTCAACCCTGTGTAGATCAGTCAATTCTCAACTTAAAGACTTAAAACTCAGGATTCCCTAGGTTTCTATGTCAGTCAAGACATGTGTGTATTTATAGCTTCCTGTGCCAACCGGAAGTGCCATAATTGGTGTCTCAGGGGCTGTTTGGAAGGGTTAAAAAATCAGATCTGTCCAAAACTTCATCTGTGTGATTAGACAACCCCCATGAACTGTAAATCAGTCATTTTTCCCAACAGATGTCAAAGAAAAGCTCTCACACACACACACAGCAAGGATGGAGTGACAAAGCGTGGTGTTTAAAGACACAGAGAGCAGGCAATGGCATAAACATAATCCCAAGGCAGGGCCGAGTCCAACGAGGTGCCCCGCTTGACCGTAGCTCGCTCGGTCTGAGCGCAGCGACCATGAGAAAAATAGGCCCACAATGAAGCCTGCACCACAATGTCATTTGATTTTGGGTGACAGCGGCGGAACCGTTAGGTTTAGAAGGACAATTCAAACACAGGACTGTTCCTAAGGTCCTCCTGATCTGTGCAAGCCTAACCTTGACTGTGTGGCATTAACCTTTCACAGTTAAAAGAAGGTGTTTACAAAAAACAGTGTGCATTGACTTCTCTCCCCATAGGAATACATTGCCTGCTCCCCTAAATACAACCTGGGGTCTTTATGGGTTATGAATGCTGTATGAACCTGTCTTCTATGACATTCCATCAGACCACTATGAGGTCTACCTGTGTCGATTCTAAGCTTCCTGGAGCAACCGGAAGTGGTTAAATTGACCCAAAAGGTATTTGGATGTACATCACATCGAAAGGTGAAAAGGCCTCTGCATTATTCAACCCTGTGTAGATCAGTCAATTCTCAACTTAAAGACTTAAAACTCAGGATTCCCTAGGTTTCTATGTCAGTCAAGACATGTGTGTATTTATAGCTTCCTGTGCCAACCGGAAGTGCCATAATTGGTGTCTCAGGGGCTGTTTGGAAGGGTTAAAAAAATCAGATCTGTCCAAAACTTCATCTGTGTGATTAGACAACCCCCATGAACTGTAAATCAGTCATTTTTCCCATAAAAATTCAAAGGAAAAATAAATCACACAGATACACAACTTGGATGGAGGGACGTATTGGGGTGTGTAGAGACTGACAGTGCCTCCAATAGTTAGCTTTGTTCGAGCTAAAAAGAACCGTCAGACCTAGAGTTCCGAAACTTTAGAATCCTGTTCTAGACCTCAGGTAGATAGTGCGTGGTGAGTTACGGCGCTCTAGGAGGTTCTCGGACCGAGAAACAGCGTCGAACATTTGCAATGACTTCAATTCATTTTGACCATTACGAAAATGGCGACATTTAGAAATGTCCCAGAGACACAAGACTAGGTGCATTGTGACCGTCTCGGCCCATAGAGACAGAACCCAACATCTCGGTCCGATAGCTCATTCAAGGACCCCGTAGCAAGGCATGGAAAAAAGTGGATTTTCAGCACCAATTAGGCTTTTACTCGGACACCAAATGACCTATCGAGCCGAAACTCGGGATTCGGGGTCGCCTCACATAGGACTACACATAATGTCCGAACTGGCCCCGCAGCTAGAAAGTAACTATGTGTTTTATGGTTTTTTAATGTTTTGTACCGAAGGCCTTGTGAATTTTGGGCCAGCTCTGAAGTATGTTATACTTGGCTCCTAAATGAGTTGGGAAAAGTGGGTTTGGTGTCAGTTTGTATCAGTTTGGTGTCAGAATGATATCAAATTGACTGATGGACGGTGACTTGCAGGTGACTCTTGTCCATTAGCAATATGTTTAAGCGGTGAGGTACCATCACCAAAAGCGACATTCTGAAATCAACCCAAACGAGCGATGGAGAGGTACCAGTATCACTGCCCAGACATCCCTATGTCATCGGGCCAGTCAATTTGGCATTCCTGCATGATTTTTATGGCATGACAAATTGGTAATGGTGACTGCCCAGTTAACCATATGGCAAATGCACAGTGACTTTGAAAGAGTGAGAAAAATCACCAAATGGACATTCTGGAATCAACCCTAACGAGTGATGGAGAGGTACCAGAATCACTGCCAAGCCATCCCGAGTTCATCGGGCCAGTCAATTTGGCATTCCTGCACAAATTTTCAGTGACTTTGCAAAAGTAAGGAACATTTGCAATATGTTTTAACAGTGAGGTACCATCACCAAAAGCGACATTCTGAAATCAACCCAAACGAGCCATGGAGAGGTACCAGTATCACTGCCCAGCCATCCCGAGGTCATCGGGCCAGTCAATTTGGCATTCCTGCGTGATTTTTATAGCATGACAAATTGGTAATGGTGACTGCCCAGTTAACCATATGGCAAATGCACAGTGACTTTGAAAGAGTGAGAAAAATCACCAAATGGACATTCTGGAATCAACCCTAACGAGCGATGGAGAGGTACCATAATCACTGCCCAGACATCCCGAGGTCATCGGGCCAGTCAATTTGGCATTCCTGCACAAATTTTCAGTGACTTTGCAAAAGTAAGGAACATTTGCAATATGTTTTAACAGTGAGGTACCATCACCAAAAGCGACATTCTGAAATCAGCCCAAACGAGCGATGGAGAGGTACCAGTATCACTGCCCAGCCATCCCGAGGTCATCGGGCCAGTCAATTTGGCATTCCTGCAAGAATTTTAAGTGACTTTGCAAAAGTAAGGAACATTTGCAATATGTTTAACAGGTGAGGTACCATCACCACGACATTCTGAAATCAACCCAAACGAGCGATGGAGAGGTACCAAAATCACTGCCCAGCCATCCCGAGGTCATCGGGCCAGTCAATTTGGCATTCCTGCGTGATTTTTATAGCATGACAAATTGGTAATGGTGACTGCCCAGTTAACCATATGGCAAATGCACAGTGACTTTGAAAGAGTGAGAAAATCACCAAATGGACATTCTGGAATCAACCCTAACGAGCGATGGAGAGGTACCAGAATCACTGCCCAGACATCCCGAGGTCATCGGGCCAGTCAATTTGGCATTCCTGCACAAATTTTCAGTGACTTTGCAAAAGTAAGGAACATTTGCAATATGTTTTAACAGTGAGGTACCATCACCAAAAGCGACATTCTGAAATCAGCCCAAACGAGCGATGGAGAGGTACCAGTATCACTGCCCAGCCATCCCGAGGTCATCGGGCCAGTCAATTTGGCATTCCTGCAAGAATTTTTAGTGACTTTGCAAAAGTAAGGAACATTTGCAATATGTTTAAGCGGTGAGGTACCATCACCAAAAGCGACATTCTGAAATCAACCCAAACGAGCGATGGAGAGGTACCAAAATCACTGCCCAGCCATCCCTATGTCATCGGGCCAGTCAATTTGGCATTCCTGCATGATTTTTATGGCATGACAAATTGGTGATGGTGACTGCCCAGTTAACCATATGGCAAATGCACAGTGACTTTGCAAAAGTGAGAAAACATGACCAAATGGACATTCTGAAATCAACACAAACAATGGCATCACCATAGTGTCCAGACTATGCCGAGTCCAACGAGGTGCCCCGCTTGACCGTAGCTCGCTCGGTCTGAGCGCGGCGACCATGAGAAAAATAGGCCCAATATGAAGCCTTCACCAGTACGTCATTTGATTTTGGGTGACAGCGGCGGAACCGTTAGGTTTAGAAAGACAATTCAACCACAGGAATGTTCCTAAGGTCCTCCTGATCTGTCCAAGCCTATCCTTGACCGTGTGACATTAACCCTTCACAGTCAAAAGAAGGTGTTTACATAAAAACAGTGTTCATTGACTTCTCTCCCCATAGGAATATATTGGCTGCTCCACTAAATACAACCTGGAGTCTATATGGGTTATGAATGTTGTATGAACCTGTCTTTGGTACCAGTCCATCAGACCACTATAAGGTCTACCTGTGTCGATTCTAAGCTTCCTGGACCAACTGGAAGTGGTTCAAATCGCCCTAAAAGTGTATACCCATAACCTGCCTGCAGTTTGATAGACATAGTGCATTGAACCCTGTGTAAATCAGTCAGTTTTCATGGTAAAGACTTAAAACTCAGGATTCTCTAATGGAATAGCCCAATGAGGATGTATGTTGAGTTACAGCTTCCTGTGCCAACCGGAAGTGCCATAATTGGTGTCTCATGGGCTGTTTGGAGGGGTTAAAAATATCAGATCTTTCCAAAACTTCATATATATGATTAGGCAACCCCCATGAACTGTAAATCAGTCATTTTTCCCATAAAAATTCAAAGGAAAACTAAATCACACAGATACACAACATGGATGGAGGGACGTATCATTGGGGTGCGTAGAGACTGACAGTGCCTCCAATAGTTAGCTTTGAATGATATCAAATTGACTGATGGACGGTGACTTGCAGGTGACTCTTGTCCATTAGCAATATGTTTAAGCGGTGAGGTACCATCACCAAAAGCGACATTCTGAAATCAACTCAAACGAGCGATGGAGAGGTACCAGAATAACTGCCCAGCCATCCCGAGTTCATCGGTTCAGTCAATTTGGCATTCCTGCATGATTTTTATAGCATGACAAATTGGTAATGGTGACTGCCCAGTTAACCATATGGCAAATGCACAGTGACTTTGAAAGAGTGAGAAAAATCACCAAATGGACATTCTGGAATCAACCCTAACGAGTGATGGAGAGGTACCAGAATCACTGCCAAGCCATCCCGAGTTCATCGGGCCAGTCAATTTGGCATTCCTGCACAAATTTTCAGTGACTTTGCAAAAGTGAGAAAACATTTGCAATATGTTTTAACAGTGAGGTACCATCACCAAAAGCGACATTCTGAAATCAAGCCAAACGAGCGATGGAGAGGTTCCAGAATCACTGCCCAGCCATCCCGAGTTCATCGGGCCAGTCAATTTGGCATTCCTGCATGATTTTTATGGCATGACAAATTGGTGATGGTGACTGCCCAGTTAACCATATGGCAAATGCACAGTGACTTTGCAAAAGTGAGACAACATTTGCAATATGTTTTAACAGTGAGGTACCATCACCAAAAGCGACATTCTGGAATCAACCCAAACGAGCGATGGAGAGGTACCAGAATCACTGCCCAGCCATCCCGAGTTCATCGGGCCAGTCAATTTGGCATTCCTGCATGATTTTTATGGCATGAAAAATTGGTGATGGTGAATGCCCAGTTAACCATATGGCAAATGCACAGTGACTTTGCAAAAGTGAGAAAACATAAACAAATGGACATGATGAAATCAACACCACGAGTGATTGAAAGGAACAACAATCACTGCCCGGCCATCCCGAGTTCATCAGGCCAGTCAATTTTGCATTTCTGAAGGATTTTTGAGCATGTCAAATTTCTTATGACATTTGGCCCCCACAAAACATATGCCTTATGCACAAGCAAAAAAAAAAAAAAACCAGTATGATAATAAAATATGACTAAAGTATGTTGATACAGTTCTTATACTTGTGTAACTGACACGGTCCAGAAAGCACTTTTTTAGGGGTGTGTGAAGTTTTTTATGAAATTTAATAATTTTTGACTTTTGACTTCTGACTTCCTATGAAATCATATTGCAGATGGAGAAAACACATGCAATATGCGCAAGTAAAAAAAAAAAAAAAAATTATGATAATAAAATATGACTAAAGTATGTTGATACAGTTCTTATACGGTGTAACTGACACAAAATGCGAAAAATTTCGAAAAACGGTCCAGAAAGCACTTTTTTAGGGGTGTGTGAAGTTTTTTATGAAATTTAATAATTTTTGACTTTTGACTTCTGACTTCCTATGAAATCATATTGCAGATGGACAAAACATATGCAATAATGCGCAAGTAAAAAAATTTAAAAAATTATGATAATAAAATTGGACAAAAGTATTTTCATACAGTTCTTATACATGTGTAATTGTCAAAAAAAGCGAAAGAATTTCGAAAAACGGTCCAGAAAGCACTTTTTTAGGGGTGTGTGAAGTTTTTTATGAAATTTAATAATTTTTGACTTTTGACTTCTGACTTCCTATGAAATCATATTGCAGATGGACAAAACACATGCAATAATGCGCAAGTAAAAAAATAAATAAAATTATGATAATAAAATATGACTAAAGTATGTTGATACAGTTCTTATACGTGTGTAACTGACACAAAATTCGAAAAAATTTCGAAAAACGGTCCAGAAAGCACTTTTTTAGGGGTGTGTGAAGTTTTTTATGAAATTTAATAATTTTTGACTTTTGACTTCTGACTTCCTATGAAATCATATTGCAGATGGAGAAAACACATGCAATATGCGCAAGTAAAAAAAAAAAAAAAAAAAAAATTATGATAATAAAATATGACTAAAGTATGTTGATACAGTTCTTATACGTGTGTAACTGACACAAAATTCGAAAAAATTTCGAAAAACGGTCCAGAAAGCACTTTTTAGGGGTGTGTGAAGTTTTTTATGAAATTTAATAATTTTTGACTTTTGACTTCTGACTTCCTATGAAATCATATTGCAGATGGACAAAACATATGCAATAATGCGCAAGTAAAAAAATTAAAAAAATTATGATAATAAAATTGGACAAAAGTATTTTCATACAGTTCTTATACATGTGTAATTGTCAAAAAAAAAAGCGAAAGAATTTCGAAAACGGTCCAGAAAGCACTTTTTTAAGGGGTGATACGTTTTTTTCAAAAAATTCATTTTTTCAAAATTTGGCTTTTGGATGTTGACTTGGAGTCCAATATCAATATGAAAAACCATGGTGGAGTGCAATCGCCACCTGTTGGATTTTTGAAGTGTTACAACTGGCAATACCCATATGGCAATAGAAGTAAACTTTGCATGAATCAACGCCGCTTTGGGTGGTATTGGCCAATGTGTACATGGTTTGTCCTATGCCAATAATTTGCCATTCATTTTTGTCCACTACGGGGGTGAATTCCCTTACTCTCCTTATCCCTCCGTCTCCTCCTTCTTCTCTTTATCCCTCCATCACCTCCTTCTCTTTATCCCTCCATCTCCTCCTTCCTCTAGTAAGGGTGGCAAATGATGCCATCAGGAAGAGGAGAGTTAGAGGGAGAGAGAGAGCGAGAGGGAAGGAGTGTGAGAGGGGGGTGGGAAAGGAAGGGAGAGAGAAGGAGAAAAAGAGAGCGAGAGGGAAGGAGTGTGAGAGGGGTAGGAAAGGAAGGAAGGGAGAGAGAAGGAGAAAGAGAGAGAGCGAGAGTGAAGGAGTGTGAGGGGGTAGGAAAGGAAGGAAGGGAGAGAGGAGGAGAAAAGATGCAGAGAGGGGAAGGAGTGTGAGAGGGGGGTAGGAAAGGAAGGAAGGGAGAGAAGGAGAAAAAGAGAGAGAGAGCGAGAGGGAAGGAGTGCGAGAGGGGTGGGAAAGGAAGGGAGAGAGAAGGAGAAAAAGAGAGAGATGCAGAGAGGGAAGGAGTGTGAGAGGGGTAGGAAAGGAAGGAAGGGAGAGAGAAGGAGAAAAAGAGAGAGAGAGCGAGAGGGAAGGAGTGTGAGAGGGGGGTGGGAAAGGAAGGAAGGGAGAGAGAAGGAGAAAAAGAGAGAGAGCGAGAGGGAAGCAGTGTGAGAGGGGGGTAGGAAAGGAAGGAAGGAAGGGAGAGAGAGAGGAGGAGAAAAAGAGAGAGATGCAGAGAGGGAAGGAGTGTGAGAGGGGTAGGAAAGGAAGGAAGGGAGAGAAGGAGAAAAGAGGAGAGAGCGAGGGGAAGGAGTGCGAGAGGGGGTGGGAAAGGAAGGGAGAGAGCAGAGAAAAGAGGAGAGCGAGAGGGTGGAGTGCGAGAGGGGGTGGGAAAGGAAGGAGAGAAGGAGAAAAAAAGAGAGAGCGAGAGGGAAGGAGTGTGAGAGGGGGGTAGGAAAGGAAGGAAGGGAGAGAGAAGGAGAAAAAGAGAGATGCAGAGAGAGAAGGAGTGTGAGAGGGGGGTGGGAAAGGAAGGGAGAGAGAAGGAGAAAAAGAGAGATGCAGAGAGGGAAGGAGTGTGAGAGGGGGGTAGGAAAGGAAGGAAGGGAGAGAGAAGGAGAAAAAGAGAGAGAGAGCGAGAGGGTGTTGGTTTTTATGTCTCCACTCATGTTTTTAATAGCCACCGTGGCCGAAGTTGGTTTTTGGGGGTTCTGATGAAGATTGTTTTGATGGGTTCTGATGAAGGTGGTTTTGGGGGTTCCTGATGGTGGTTTTTGGGGTTCTGATGAAGGCGGCTTTGGGGGGTTCTGATGAAGATGGTTTTTGGGGGTTCTGGTGAAGGTGGTTTTGCGGGTTCTGATGAAGGTGGGTTTTTGGGGGTTCTGATGAAGGTGGGTTTTGGGGGTTCTGATGAAGGTGTGGGCAGCCAGAGATCATGTATCAGTCAGGTGTTTAGGGAAACTAAACACCCATGAGTGGCTCTTGGATTAGGACGTCACACTTGGACAAATGTGTTGAAAGACAGGCGGAGGGGAGACATTTGATTAAGTTACAGTAGACTGATATCTACATATCACAATCTGTCCTGATAGTTACATGGTGGATGAATTCAGTCAAACATCCCAGTAGAGCTGAGCGATACATTTCCACCACCGCTTTCTCATTCTCCTTTATATACTAGTTAATGGGACATCAATTGTCCCATTTAACAATCACCCAGATTAGCAAAGTTATTTCATTTCAAACTTCTCATTGGTCTAGAATAAGCTACTTATCATAATGAATGATATCAGCAATAAGTAACACTAAGCTGATTCCATCACCATCATGACTTCATCTACCTGTAGGGTTTGGTTGGACTAAACACACATCAACAATATTGTCTCTCTCCTCTTTTCATCCGTCTCTCCTCATCTCTCTCTCCTCTCTCCTCCCCTCATGTCTCTCCTCTCTCCTCCCTTCATGTCTCTCCTCCCCTCATCGATCTATCCTCTATCCTCCCCTGATCTCTCATCTTTCTCCTTCCCTCTTCTGTCTCTCTTCTCTCCTCCCCCCCTCTGTCCTCTCTCCTCATCTGTCTCTCCTCTCCCCTCATCTCTCTCTCCTCCCC
>NC_088238.1:16145810-16159456 GCF_036934945.1 Oncorhynchus masou masou | reverse complement strand
CCTCTCTATAGGCAGCATCTAGATATCCCCTCTCTATAGGCAGCGTCTAGATATCCCATCCCCACTCTATAGGCAGCATCTAGATATCCCCACTATATAGGCAGCGTCTAGATATCCCCTCTCTATAGGCAGCGTCTAGATATCCCCACTCTATAGGCAGCGTCTAGATATCCCTCTCTATAGGCAGCGTCTAGATATCCCCCTCTATAGGCAGCGTGTAGATATCCCCACTCTATAGGCAGCATCTAGATATCCCCACTCTATAGGCAGCGTGTAGATAACCCCACTCTATAGGCAGCGTCTAGATATCCCCTCTCTATAGGCAGCGTCTAGATATCCCCTCTCTATAGCAGCGTCTAGATATCCCCTCT
Organism: Oncorhynchus masou masou; assembly: GCF_036934945.1. NCBI lineage: Eukaryota > Metazoa > Chordata > Actinopteri > Salmoniformes > Salmonidae > Oncorhynchus > Oncorhynchus masou. The sequence continues at coordinate 16,159,085 of NC_088238.1, read as the reverse complement.
CTACAGGCAGCGTCTAGATAACCCCCCTCTACAGGCAGCGTCTAGATATCCCCCTCTATAGGCAGCGTGTAGATATCCCTCTCTATAGGCAGCGTGTAGATATCCCCTCTCTATAGGCAGCGTCTAGATATCCCCACTCTACAGGCAGCGTCTAGATATCCCCCTCTATAGGCGCGTCTAGATATCCCCCTCTATAGGCAGCGTCTAGATATCCCCTCTCTATAGGCAGCGTCTAGATATCCCTCTCTATAGGCAGCGTCGAGATATCCCATCCCCACTCTATAGGCAGCGTCTAGATATCCCATCCCCACTCTATAGGCAGCGTCTAGATATCCCCACTATATAGGCAGCATCTAGGATATCCCCTCTCTATAGGCAGCGTCTAGATATCCCCTCTCTATAGGCAGCATCTAGATATCCCCACTCTATAGGCAGCGTCTAGATATCCCCACTCTATAGGCAGCATCTAGATATCCCATCCCCTCTATAGGCAGCATCTAGATATATCCCACTCTATAGGCAGCGTCTAGATATATCCCCACTCTATAGGCAGCGTCTAGATATCCCCACTCTATAGGCAGCGTCTAGATATCCCCTCTATAGGCAGCGTCTAGATATCCCCCTCTATAGGCAGCGTCTAGATATCCCCCCTCTATAGGCAGCGTGTAGATATCCCACTCTATAGGCAGCGTCAAGATAACCCCACTCTATAGGCAGCGTCTAGATATCCCCTCTATAGGCAGCGTGTAGATATCCCTCTCTATAGGCAGCGTCTAGATATCCCCTCTCTATAGACGCGTCTGAGATATCCCCTCTCTATAGGCAGCGTCTAGATATCCCCTCTCTATAGGCAGCGTCTAGATATCCCATCCCACTCTATAGGCAGCGTCTAGATATCCCCTCTCTATAGGCAGCGTCTAGATATCCCATCCCCACTCTATAGGCAGCATCTAGATATCCCCACTCTATAGGCAGCGTCTAGATATCCCCTCTCTATAGGCAGCGTGTAGATATCCCCTCTCTATAGGCAGCGTCTAGATATCCCCTCTCTATAGGCAGCGTCTAGATATCCCATCCCCACTCTATAGGCAGCGTCTAGATATCCCATCCCCACTCTATAGGCAGCATCTAGATATCCCCACTCTATAGGCAGCGTCTAGATATCCCCTCTCTATAGGCAGCGTCTAGATATCCCCACTCTATAGGCAGCGTCTAGATATCCCATCCCCACTCTATAGGCAGCATCTAGATATCCCCCCTCTATAGGCAGCGTCTAGATATCCCATCCCCACTCTATGCAGCGTCTAGATATCCCATCTATAGGCAGCGTCTAGATATCCCCACTCTATAGGCAGAGTCTAGATCCCATCCCCACTCTATAGGCAGCGTCTAGATCCCATCCCCACTCTATAGGCAGCGTCTAGATATCCCCACTCTATAGGCAGCGTCAAGATCCCCACTCTATAGGCAGCGTCTAGATATCCCACTCTATAGGCAGCGTCTAGATATCCCCACTCTATAGGCAGCGTCTAGATATCCCCACTCTATAGGCAGCGTCTAGATATCCCCACTCTATAGGCAGCGTCTAGATATCCCCACTCTACAGGCAGCGTATAGATATCCCATCCCCACTCTATAGGCAGCGTCTAGATATCCCCACTCTATAGGCAGCGTCTAGATATCCCCACTCTATAGGCAGCGTGTAGATATCCCCACTCTATAGGCAGCGTCTAGATATCCCCCACTCTATGGGCAGCGTCAAGATAACCCCACTCTACAGGCAGCGTATAGATATCCCCCTCTATAGGCAGCGTCTAGATATCCCCACTCTATAGGCAGCGTCTAGATATCCCCCTCTATAGGCAGCGTCTAGATAACCCCACTCTACAGGCAGTGTCTAGATATCCCCCTCTATAGGCAGCGTCTAGATATCCCCACTCTATAGGCAGCGTCTAGATATCCCCACTCTATAGGCAGCGTCTAGATATCCCCACTCTATAGGCAGCGTCAAGATAATCCCCCACTCTATAGGCAGCGTCTAGATATCCCCTCTCTATAGGCAGCGTCTAGATATCCCCCTCTATAGGCAGCGTCTAGATATCCCCACTCTATAGGCAGCGTCTAGATACCCCCTCTATAGGCAGCGTCTAGATATCCCCCTCTATAGGCAGCGTCTAGATATCCCCTCTCTATAGGCAGCGTCTAGATATCCCCACTCTATAGGCAGCGTGTAGATATCCCTCTCTATAGGCAGCGTCTAGATATCCCTCTCTATAGGCAGCGTCTAGATATCCCCACTCTATAGGCAGCGTGTAGATATCCCTCTCTATAGGCAGCGTCTAGATATCCCCTCTCTATAGGCAGCGTCTAGATATCCCCACTCTATAGGCAGCGTGTAGATATCCCCCTCTATAGGCAGCGTGTAGATAACCCCCACTCTGTAGGCAGCGTCTAGATATCCCCACTCTATAGTCAGCATCTAGATATCCCCTCTCTATAGGCAGCGTCTAGATATCCCCACTCTATAGGCAGCGTCTAGATATCCCCCTCTATAGGCAGCGTCTAGATATCCCCCTCTATAGGCAGCGTCTAGACATCCCCACTCTATAGGCAGCGTCTAGATATCCCCACTCTATAGGCAGCGTCTAGATATCCCCACTCTATAGGCAGCGTCTAGATATCCCCACTCTATAGGCAGCGTCTAGATATCCCCCTCTATAGGCAGCGTCTAGATAACCCCACTCTATAGGCAGCGTCTAGATATCCCCCTCTATAGGCAGCGTCTAGATATCCCCCTCTATAGGCAGCGTCTAGATATCCCCCTCTATAGGGCAGCGTCTAGATATCCCTCTATAGGCAGCGTCTAGATATCCCATCCCCACTCTATAGGCAGCATCTAGATATCCCCCCTCTATAGGCAGCGTCTAGATATCCCCCCTCTATAGGCAGCGTCTAGATATCCCTCCTCTATAGGCAGCGTCAAGATATCCCCACTCTATAGGCAGCGTCTAGATATCCCCCTCTATAGGCAGCGTCTAGAGATCCCATCCCCACTCTATAGGCAGCGTCTAGATAACCCCACTCTATAGGCAGCGTCTAGATATCCCCTCTCTATAGGCAGCGTCTAGATATCCCCCCTCTATAGGCAGCGTCTAGATATCCCCCCTCTATAGGCAGCGTCTAGATATCCCCTCTATAGGCAGCGTCTAGATATCCCCACTCTATAGGCAGCGTCTAGATATCCCCTCTCTATAGGCAGCGTCTAGATATCCCCCCTCTATAGGCAGCGTCTAGATATCCCCTCTATAGGCAGCGTGTAGATATCCCCCCACTCTATAGGCAGCGTCAAGATAACCCCACTCTACAGGCAGCGTCTAGATATCCCCACTCTATAGGCAGCGTCTAGATATCCCCACTCTATAGGCTAGCACGTCTAGATATCCCCCTCTATAGGCAGCGTCTAGATATCCCCACTCTATAGGCAGCGTCTAGATATCCCCTCTCTATAGGCAGCGTCTAGATATCCCCCCTCTATAGGCAGCGTCTAGATATCCCCCTCTATAGGCAGCGTCTAGATATCCCCTCTCTATAGGCAGCGTCTAGATATCCCCACTCTATAGGCAGCGTCTAGATATCCCCTCTCTATAGGCAGCGTCTAGATATCCCCACTCTATAGGCAGCGTGTAGATATCCCCACTCTATAGGCAGCGTCTAGATATCCCCCTCTATAGGCAGCGTGTAGATATCCCCTCTATAGGCAGCGTCTAGATATCCCCACTCTATAGGCAGCGTCTAGATATCCCCTCTCTATAGGCAGCGTCTAGATATCCCCTCTCTATAGGCAGCGTGTAGATATCCCCTCTCTATAGGCAGCGTCTAGATATCCCCCTCTATAGGCAGCGTCTAGATATCCCCTCTATAGGCAGCGTCTAGATATCCCCACTCTATAGGCAGCGTCTAGATATCCCCCTCTATAGGCAGCGTCTAGATATCCCCTCTCTATAGGCAGCGTCTAGATATCCCCACTCTATAGGCAGCGTCTAGATATCCCCACTCTATAGGCAGCGTGTAGATATCCAGGCAGCGTCTAGATAATCCCCACTCTATAGGCAGCGTCTAGATATCCCCCTCTATAGGCAGCGTCTAGATATCCCCTCTCTATAGGCAGCGTGTAGATATCCCCTCTCTATAGGCAGCGTCTAGATAACCCCACTCTATAGGCAGTGTCTAGATATCCCCACTCTACAGGCAGCGTCTAGATATCCCCACTCTATAGGCAGCGTGTAGATATCCCCACTCTATAGGCAGCGTCTAGATATCCCCACTCTATAGGCAGTGTCTAGATATCCCCACTCTATAGGCAGCGTCTAGATATCCCCACTCTATAGGCAGCGTCTAGATATCCCCACTCTATAGGCAGCGTCTAGATATCCCCACTCTATAGGCAGCGTCTAGATATCCCCCCCACTCTTATAGGCAGCGTCAGGATATCCCCCTCTATAGGCAGCGTCTAGATATCCCATCCCCACTCTATAGGCAGCGTCTAGATATCCCCTCTATAGGCAGCGTCTAGATAACCCCACTCTATAGGCAGCGTCTAGATAACCCCACTCTATAGGCAGCGTCTAGATATCCCCTCTATAGGCAGCGTCTAGATATCCCCCTCTATAGGCAGCGTCTAGATATCCCCACTCTATAGGCAGCGTCTAGATATCCCCACTCTATAGGCAGCGTCTAGATATCCCCACTCTATAGGCAGCGTCAGATATCCCCACTCTATAGGCAGCGTCTCAGATATCCCCTCTATAGGCAGCGTCTAGATATCCCCTCTCTATAGGCAGCGTCTAGATATCCCCACTCTATAGGCAGCGTCTAGATATCCCCCTCTATAGGCAGCGTCTAGATATCCCTCTCTATAGGCAGCGTCTAGATATCCCTCTCTATAGGCAGCGTCTAGATATCCCCACTCTATAGGCAGCGTCTAGATATCCCCCTCTATAGGCAGCGTCTAGATATCCCCACTCTATAGGCAGCGTCTAGATATCCCCACTCTATAGGCAGCGTCTAGATATCCCCCTCTATAGGCAGCGTCTAGATATCCCCACTCTATAGGCAGCGTCTAGATATCCCCACTCTATAGGCAGCGTGTAGATATCCCCACTCTATAGGCAGCGTCTAGATATCCCCTCTCTATAGGCAGCGTCTAGATATCCCACTCTATAGGCAGCGTCTGGATACTCTATAGGCAGCGTCTAGATATCCCCCTCTATAGGCAGCGTCTAGATATCCCCCTCTATAGGCAGCGTCTAGATATCCCCCCTCTATAGGCAGCGTCTAGATATCCCCCTCTATAGGCAGCGTCTAGATATCCCCCACTCTATAGGCAGCGTCTAGATATCCCCCTCTATAGGCAGCGTCTAGATATCCCCTCTCTATAGGCAGCGTCTAGATATCCCCACTCTATAGGCAGCGTCTAGATATCCCCTCTCTATAGCAGCGTCTAGATATCCCCTCTATAGGCAGCGTCTAGATATCCCCCTCTATAGGCAGCGTCTAGATATCACTCTATAGGCAGCGTCTAGATATCCCCTCTATAGGCAGCGTCTAGATATCCCCTCTATAGGCAGCGTCTAGATATCCCCACTCTATAGGCGCGTCTAGATATCCCCACTCTATAGGCAGCGTCAAGATATCCCCTCTATAGACAGCGTCTAGATATCCCCTAGATACTCTATAGGCAGCGTCTAGATATCCCCCTCTATAGGCAGCGTCTAGATATCCCCCTCTATAGGCAGCGTCTAGATATCCCCTCTCTATAGGCAGCGTCTAGATATCCCACTCTATAGGCAGCGTCTAGATATCCCCTCTATAGGCAGCGTGTAGATATCCCCTCTATAGGCAGCGTCTAGATATCCCCACTCTATAGGCAGCGTGTAGATATCCCCTCTATAGGCAGCGTCTGAGATATCCCCACTCTATAGGCAGCGTCTAGATATCCCCTCTATAGGCAGCGTCTAGATATCCCCTCTATAGGCAGCGTCTAGATATCCCCACTCTATAGGCAGCGTGTAGATATCCCCTCTCTATAGGCAGCGTGTAGATATCCCCACTCTATAGGCAGCGTGTAGATATCCCCCCTCTATAGGCAGCGTGTAGATATCCCACCCTATAGGCAGCGTGTAGATATCCCCTCTCTATAGGCAGCGTCTAGATATCCCCCTCTATAGGCAGCGTCTAGATATCCCCCTCTATAGGCAGCGTCTAGATATCCCCCTCTATAGGCAGCGTCTAGATATCCCCTCTCTATAGGCAGCGTCTAGATATCCCCCTCTATAGGCAGCGTCTAGATATCCCCTCTCTATAGGCAGCGTGTAGATATCCCCCTCTATAGGCAGCGTCTAGATATGTCTAGATACCCCCACTCTATAGGCCCTATAGGCAGCGTCTAGATATCCCTCTCTATAGGCAGCGTCTAGATATCCCCACTCTATAGGCAGCGTCTAGATATCCCCTCTCTATAGGCAGCGTCTAGATATCCCCACTCTATAGGCAGCGTCTAGATATCCCCACTCTATAGGCAGCGTCTAGATATCCCCCTCTATAGGCAGCGTCTAGATATCCCCACTCTATAGGCAGCGTCTAGATATCCCCCTCTATAGGCAGCGTCTAGATATCCCCCCCTCTATAGGCAGCGTCTAGATATCCCCCTCTATAGGCAGCGTCTAGATCCCCACTCTATAGGCAGCGTCTAGATATCCCCACTCTATAGGCAGCGTCTAGATATCCCCCTCTATAGGCAGCGTCTAGATATCCCCCTCTATAGGCAGCGTCTAGATACCCCCTCTATAGGCAGCGTCTAGATATCCCCACTCTATAGGCAGCGTCTAGATATCCCCACTCTATAGGCAGCGTCTAGATATCCCCACTCTATAGGCAGCGTCTAGATATCCCCTCTCTATAGGCAGCGTCTAGATATCCCCACTCTATAGGCAGCGTGTAGATATCCCCCCTCTATAGGCAGCGTCTAGATATCCCCCCTCTATAGGCAGCGTCTAGATATCCCCCTCTATAGGCAGCGTGTAGATATCCCCTCTCTATAGGCAGCGTCTAGATATCCCCCTCTATAGGCAGCGTCTAGATATCCCCACTCTATAGGCAGCGTCTAGATGTCCCCTCTACAGGCAGCGTCTAGATATCCCCACCCTATAGGCAGCGTGTAGATATCCCCTCTCTATAGGCAGCGTCTAGATATCCCCACTCTATAGGCAGTCTAGATATCCCCACTCTATAGGCAGCTAGATATCCCCTCTCTATAGGCAGCGTCTAGATATCCCTCTCTATAGGCAGCGTCTAGATATCCCCTCTCTATAGGCAGCGTCTAGATATCCCCTCTCTACAGGCAGCGTCTAGATATCCCCACTCTATAGGCAGCGTCTAGATATCCCCACTCTATAGGCAGCGTCTAGATATCCCCCTCTATAGGCAGCGTCTAGATATCCCCCTCTATAGGCAGCGTGTAGATATCCCCACTCTATAGGCAGCGTCTAGATATCCCCTCTCTATAGGCAGCGTCTAGATATCCCCACTCTATAGGCAGTGTCTAGATATCCCCACTCTATAGGCAGTGTCTAGATATCCCCACTCTATAGGCAGCGTGTAGATATCCCCTCTCTATAGGCAGCGTCTAGATATCCCCACTCTATAGGCAGTGTCTAGATATCCCCTCTATAGGCAGCGTCTAGATATCCCCCACTCTATAGGCAGCGTCTAGATATCCCCCTCTATAGGCAGCGTGTAGATATCCCTCTCTATAGGCAGCGTCTAGATATGTCCCCCCACTCTATAGGCAGCGTCTAGATATCCCCCTCTATAGGCAGCGTCTAGATATCCCCCACTCTATAGGCAGCGTCTAGATATCCCCCTCTATAGGCAGCGTCTAGATATCCCCCACTCTATAGGCAGCGTCTAGATATCCCCAACTCTATAGGCAGCGTCTAGATATCCCCCCTCTATAGGCAGCGTCTAGATATCCCACTCTATAGGCAGCGTCTAGATACCCCACTCTATAGGCAGCGTCTAGATATCCCCACTCTATAGGCAGCGTCTAGATATCCCCCTCTATAGGCAGCGTCTAGATATCCCCTCTATAGGCAGCGTCTAGATATCCCACTCTATAGGCAGCGTCTAGATATCCCCACTCTATAGCAGCGTGTAGATATCCTCTATAGGCAGCGTCTAGATATCCCCCTCTATAGGCAGCGTCTAGATATCCCCTCTCTATAGGCAGCGTCTAGATATCCCCTCTCTATAGGCAGCGTCTAGATATCCCCACTCTATAGGCAGCGTCTAGATATCCCTCTCTATAGGCAGCGTCTAGATATCCCCACTCTACAGGCAGCGTCTAGATATCCCCACTCTATAGGCAGCGTCTAGATATCCCCTCTCTATAGGCAGCGTCTAGATATCCCCCTCTATAGGCAGCGTCTAGATATCCCCACTCTATAGGCAGCGTCTAGATATCCCCACTCTATAGGCAGCGTCTAGATATCCCCACTCTATAGGCAGCGTCTAGATATCCCCTCTCTATAGGCAGCGTCTAGATATCCCCCTCTATAGGCAGCGTCTAGATATCCCCACTCTATAGGCAGCGTCTAGATATCCCCACTCTATAGGCAGCGTCTAGATATCCCCACTCTATAGGCAGCGTCTAGATATCCCCTCTATAGGCAGCGTCTAGATATCCCCTCTATAGGCAGCGTCTAGATATCCCCTCTCTATAGGCAGCGTCTAGATATCCCCACTCTATAGGCAGCGTCTAGATATCCCCACTCTATAGGCAGCGTCTAGATATCCCCTCTCTATAGGCAGCGTCTAGATATCCCCTCTCTATAGGCAGCGTCTAGATATCCCCTCTCTATAGGCAGCGTCTAGATATCTCTATAGGCAGCGTCTAGATATCCCCTCTCTATAGGCAGCGTCTAGATATCCCCACTCTATAGGCAGCGTCTAGATATCCCCACTCTATAGGCAGCGTCTAGATATCCCCACTCTATAGGCAGCGTCTAGATATCCCCACTCTATAGGCAGCGTCTAGATATCCCCCTCTATAGGCAGCGTCTAGATATCCCCTCTCTATAGGCAGCGTGTAGATATCCCCACTCTATAGGCAGCGTCTAGATATCCCCACTCTATAGGCAGCGTCTAGATATCCCCCCTCTATAGGCAGCGTCTAGATATCCCTCTCTATAGGCAGCGTCTAGATATCCCCTCTATAGGCAGCGTCTAGATATCCCCTCTCTATAGGCAGCGTCTAGATATCCCCTCTCTATAGGCAGCGTCTAGATATCCCCTCTATAGGCAGCGTCTAGATATCCCCACTCTATAGGCAGCGTCTAGATATCCCCTCTCTATAGGCAGCGTCTAGATATCCCTCTCTACAGGCAGCGTCTAGATATCCCCTCTCTATAGGCAGCGTCTAGATATCCCCTCTCTATAGGCAGCGTCTAGATATCCCCTCTCTATAGGCAGCGTCTAGATATCCCCTCTCTATAGGCAGCGTCTAGATATCCCCTCTCTACAGGCAGCGTCTAGATATCCCCACTCTATAGGCAGCGTCTAGATATCCCCTCTCTATAGGCAGCGTCTAGATATCCCCTCTCTATAGGCAGCGTCTAGATATCCCCTCTCTATAGGCAGCGTCTAGATATCCCCTCTCTATAGGCAGCGTCTGAATATCCCCACTCTATAGGCAGCGTCTAGATATCCCCACTCTATAGCAGCGTCTAGATATCCCCTCTCTATAGGCAGCGTCTAGATATCCCCTCTCTATAGGCAGCGTGTAGATATCTCTATAGGCAGCATCTAGATATCCCCACTCTATAGGCAGCGTCTAGATATCCCTCCCCTCTATAGGCAGCGTCTAGATATCCTCTATAGGCAGCGTCTAGATATCCCACTCTATAGGCAGCGTCTAGATATCCCCTCTATAGGCAGCGTCTAGATATCCCCTCTCTATAGGCAGCGTGTAGATATCCCCTCTATAGGCAGCGTCTAGATATCCCCTCTCTATAGGCAGCGTCAAGATACCCCACTCTGTAGGCAGTGTCTAGATATCCCCTCTCTATAGGCAGCGTGTAGATATCCCCACTCTATAGGCAGCGTCAGATATCCCCACTCTATAGGCAGTGTCTAGATATCCCCACTCTATAGGCAGCCTAGAGTCTATAGACAGCGTCTAGATATCCCCACTCTATAGGCAGCGTCTAGATGTCCCCCTCTATAGGCAGCGTCTAGATATCCCCCTCTATGGGCAGCGTGTAGATATCCCCACTCTATAGGCAGCGTGTAGATATCCCCCTCTATAGGCAGCGTCTAGATATCCCCACTCTATAGGCAGCGTCTAGATATCCCCCTCTATAGGCAGCGTCTAGATATCCCCACTCTATAGGCAGCGTCTAGATACCCTACTCTATAGGCAGCGTCTAGATATCCCCACTCTATAGGCAGCGTCTAGATATCCCCCTCTATAGGCAGCGTGTAGATATCCCCCTCTATAGGCAGCGTCTAGATATCCCCCTCTATAGGCAGCGTCTAGATATCCCACTCTATAGGCAGCGTCTAGATATCCCTCTCTATAGGCAGCGTCTAGATATCTCTATAGGCAGTGTCTAATGTCCCCTCTCTAGCAGCGTCTAGATATCCCCACTCTATAGGCAGCGTGTAGATACCCCATTCTATAGGCAGCGTCTAGATATCCCCACTCTATAGGCAGCGTCTAGATATCCCACTCTATAGGCAGCGTGTAGATATCCCCACTCTATAGGCAGCGTCTAGATATCCCCACTCTATAGGCAGCGTCTAGATATATCCCCACTCTATAGGCAGCGTCAAGATGTCCCACTCTATAGGCAGCGTCTAGATATCCCCACTCTATAGGCAGCGTCTAGATATCCCACTCTATAGGCAGCGTCAAGATAAACTCTATAGGCAGCGTCTAGATATCCCCACTCTATAGGCAGCGTCTGATATCCCCACTCTATAGGCAGCGTCAAGATAACCCCACTCTATAGGCAGCGTGTAGATATCCCCACTCCTATAGACAGCGTCTGAGATATCCCCCTCTATAGGCAGCGTCTAGATAACCCCACTCTATAGACGCGTCTAGATATCCCCCTCTATAGGCAGCGTCTAGATATCCCCACTCTATAGGCAGCGTCTAGATATCCCCCTCTATAGGCAGCGTCTAGATATCCCCCTCTATAGGCAGCGTCTAGATATCCCCTCTCTATAGGCAGCGTCTAGATATCCCCTCTCTATAGACAGCGTGTAGATACCCCCTCTATAGACAGCGTGTAGATACCCCCCTCTATAGGCAGCGTGTAGATATCATCCCACTCTATAGGCAGCGTGTAGATATCCCCACTCTATTGCTGGCATATCATCTTGGAAAGAGCTGCATTATGCATTCAGCTGAGTCTCAGTGAGGGAGAGTCTATGGCCAGATAATAGGTCTGTAGCCATTAGTCACTGGACTCATACTGCACTGCAGACAAGATAAGAGATGAGATGCAGGAAGGAGAGGAAGAGGAGGAGCAGGAGGAGAGAGGTCAGTGGTCATTATCGTGGAAGGGGTAATGGATGGTCATTAGGTTCAGACTCTCATCACTATCTCTGTCTTCTTTCCTCTCCTCCTCTTATTTATCTTTCTCCCTCTTCCTCTTTAATCTACATCTTCTCCCTCACTCTTCCTCCCCTCTACCCTCCTCTTCAGCTCGACATCTACTTCCTCCCCTCTACCCTCCCACTCTTCTTTTAGTATCTCGGTCTGTGTTAATATAATATATGAATGGGGTTAGGTTTAGGGTTACAATTTGGGTTAATGGTTAGGAATAGGGGTTAGATTTAGGTTTAGTTTTAGGATTAGGGGTTACGGTTAGGTTTAGGTTTAGGTATAGTTTTAGGATTAGGGGTTAGGTTTAGGTATAGATTTAGGATTAGGGGTTACGGTTAGGTATAGTTTTAGGATTAGGTGTTACGGTTAGGTTTAGGTATAGGTATAGTTTTAGGATTAGTGGTTACGGTTAGGTTTTAGGTATAGGTATAGTTTTAGGATTAGTGGTTACGGTTAGGTTTAGGTATAGGTATAGTTTTAGGATTAGGTGTTACGGTTAGGTTTAGGTATAGGTATAGTTTTAGGATTAGTGGTTACGGTTAGGTTTGGGTATAGGTATAGTTTTAGGATTAGGTGTTACGGTTAGGTTTAGGTATAGGTATAGTTTTAGGATTAGTGGTTACGGTTAGGTTTAGGTATAGGTATAGTTTTAGGATTAGTGGTTACGGTTAGGTTTAGGTATAGGTATAGTTTTAGGATTAGGTGTTACGGTTAGGTTTAGGTATAGGTATAGTTTTAGGATTAGTGGTTACGGTTAGGTTTGGGTATAGGTATAGTTTTAGGATTAGGTGTTACGGTTAGGTTTAGGTATAGGTATAGTTTTAGGATTAGTGGTTACGGTTAGGTTTAGGTATAGGTATAGTTTTAGGATTAGGTGTTACGGTTAGGTTTAGGTATAGGTATAGTTTTAGGATTAGGTGTTACGGTTAGGTTTAGGTATAGGTATAGTTTTAGGATTAGTGGTTACGGTTAGGTTTAGGTATAGGTATAGTTTTAGGATTAGGTGTTACGGTTAGGTTTAGGTATAGGTATAGTTTTAGGATTAGTGGTTACGGTTAGGTTTGGGTATAGGTATAGTTTTAGGATTAGGTGTTACGGTTAGGTTTAGGTATAGGTATAGTTTTAGGATTAGTGGTTACGGTTAGGTTTGGGTATAGGTATAGTTTTAGGATTAGGTGTTACGGTTAGGTTTAGGTATAGGTATAGTTTTAGGATTAGTGGTTACGGTTAGGTTTAGGTATAGGTATAGTTTTAGGATTAGGTGTTACGGTTAGGTTTAGGTATAGGTATAGTTTTAGGATTAGGTGTTACGGTTAGGTTTAGGTATAGGTATAGTTTTAGGATTAGTGGTTACGGTTAGGTTTAGGTATAGGTATAGTTTTAGGATTAGGTGTTACGGTTAGGTTTAGGTATAGGTATAGTTTTAGGATTAGTGGTTACGGTTAGGTTTGGGTATAGGTATAGTTTTAGGATTAGGTGTTACGGTTAGGTTTAGGTATAGTTTTAGGATTAGTGGTTACGGTTAGGTTTGGGTATAGTTTTAGGATTAGGTGTTACGGTTAGGTTTAGGTATAGTTTTAGGATTAGTGGTTACGGTTAGGTTT
>NC_088238.1:16100574-16145310 GCF_036934945.1 Oncorhynchus masou masou | reverse complement strand
GTCAGGCATCAGAACGTTCATAGAGTCAGGCATCAGAACGTTCATAGAGTCAGGCATCAGAACGTTCATAGCGTCAGGCATCAGAACGTTTGTAACAATGAAATGACACGATGTGACATCCGTGAATAGGGTAGTAGATATACAGTATGATCTAGATAGTGGATGAGTTGGGTTGTAGATATACTGGATGGTGTAGATATTAGATGTATGTTCATGTTTATTATTGTATAATGTAGGGTCTCCAGTTGATCCATCTTCAGGTTCATCCAGATGTCAGGGAGTAATATAGAGATGAGGAGAAAAAGAGAGAAGTTCCTCCTGTATTTTGTCAGACACACAGACACAGGGGTCGATGTGTTGGTGGGAGGGAGGGGATAGGGCAGCAGGCAGCAGGGGAAGGAGGGGGTGTGATGGCTGACAGAGAGCAGAGGCTTAATCACAGATGGGTATAAAGAGAGGCGGAGAGATGGGGGGGGGGGTGTTTTCCCAACTCGGGCTAATTTTAATCAGCATGGGCCCTGTCATCATAGGGAGGCTGTCACCGCCACAGCCGTGTTTACCTTTAATCTAGCCCAAGCTGATTGGAGAAGTGAAAAGGAGAGAGCGGAGTGATGAGAGAACCTCCCGTCCTCTGAAACCTCCAACTCCCCTCAACCCTCGACTCCGGCCTGAAAGCAGGAGGTGCTTCATCGGAGAGAAAATAGAAAGCAATGTCCTCTCAAACCCCCCACACCTCTATCCTGCAGCGTTCAATTAATAGTGTGGTGAACTCAGCTGTGCCCCTTTCATTAGCCTCCCTGTGACAACCTGAGTCAGAAGGCCACAGAGTAAAGATAGCTGTTTGATATAGAACCTTGATTGGAAGTTGGAGCGCTGTTGTTTTTATTTCCCCTCAGAATGCAGTGAGATTGGGATGTTGCTCGAGGGAAGTATGACTCGGTTGGGCTGCAGTGTGTCTCGTCTTAGCTTCAATGCTAAGCTAGCCATTGTATCAGTAGATGAGTAGATGCCGGGAATATCCATGCGTATGGTGATAGGGTAGCTTAGTGACCCCTCTTGCTATGTGTGCACTGGTTCAGTAGGCTAATGTAATGGGATTGGTGTTAAGGGCTCTTTTCTACACATAACAGCCCTGATATAATGGAATTGCTCTTCACCCTAGGAGCTGTAGTCAATTATATCTCCTTCTTTCCATTACTCTTTACTTAGATTGAAGACCTCACCTCTGCCTGTTTGTCTGTATAAGGCTGGTCAAAAGTCTGTCCCATTGGGATCAGTACAGCCTCCTCTCCAACTGAGCTAAGAACACACTCTTACTAAATAACTACCGCCCCGTAGCTAGTCAAGGATCACATCACCGCCACCTTACCGGCCACCCTAGACCCACTTCAGTTTGCATACTGTCCCAGCAGGTCCACAGATGACGCAATCACCATCACACTGCACACTGCCCTACCTATGTAAGAATGCTGTTCATTGTCTACAGCTCTACATTCAACACCATAGTACCCTCCAAGCTCATCATCAAGCTGGAGGCCCTGGGTCTCAAGCCCTCCCTGTGCAACTGGGTCCTGGACTTTCTGATTGGAAATCTCCACTTCACTGATCCTCAACACTGGGGCCCTACAAGGTTGTGTGCTCAGCCCTCTCCTGTACTCCCTGTTCACTCACGACTGCGGGGCCATGCACACCTCCAACTCGATCATCAAGTTTGCAGACGACACAACAGTAGTGGGCTTGATTACCAACAACGATGAAACTGAGGTGAGGGCCCTCAGTGTGGTGTCAGGAAAACAACCTCTCACTCGACGTCAACAAAACGAAGGAAGATGATCGTGGACTTCAGAAAACAGCAGAGGGAGCACCCCCTTATCCACATCGAAGGGTCAGCAGTGGATAAGGTGGAACATTTTAAGTTAATCGGCGTATACATCACAGACAAACTGAAATGGTCCACCCACACAGACAGTGTGGTGAAGAAGGCGCAGCAGCGCCTCTTCAACCTCAGGAGGCTGGAGAAATGTGGCTTGTCACCCAAAACCCTGACAAACATTTACAGATGCACAATCGAGAGCCTCCTGTCGGGCTGTATCACAGCCTGGTACGGCAACTGGTACGGTATGTGACTGCACTAGCCATCCCGTACTGCAACCATCTGACTGTCATCTTGGTGCCACTCCTTGTACAGTCACAGTGCATGTCTACTGTCTCTCCTGAATTAGCCTGCAGAATCTTCTCTCCATTTTGAGCACTGCAGACTAAGAAGTCAGTGCTTTCCTGGTATGAAACCTTGCCATCTTTCCAACACTCACAACTGTACCGGCCGGAGTCTGACTGAGGTTATTGATCTGGAGAAATAAACTCCTCTGACTCAAACTCCATTCCAGTCGATCCCTAAATCCAGGCAGTGATATTCTCAAGGTAAGGGTTAGAAGTGTTCCACAGCAGTGGGCTCTCTTCAGCAGTGGATCTGAAGAACAAACAGTCCTCTCTTTTAACATTAGAAACATCAAAATCTGAATATTCCCCTTCTGACTTGATTGCCTCATATGCACACTACCTGTCAAAAGTTTTAGAACACCTACTCATTCAAGGGTTTTTCTTTATTTTTTACTATTTTCTACATTGTAGGATAATAGTGAAGACGTCAAAACTATGAAATAACAATATGGAATCATGTAGTAACCAAAAAAGTGTTAAACAAATAAAAATAGAGATTCTAGTGGCTATTCTTCAAATAGCCACCCTTTGCCTTGATGACAGCTTTGCTCACCATCTGTGAGATGTCCATCTGCTGTCTGTCTGCTGGTAACACACTGCTGTCTGTCTGCTGGTAACACACTGCTGTCTGTCTGCTGGTAACACACTGCTGTCTGTCTGCTGGTAACACACTGCTGTCTGTCTGCTGGTAACACACTGCTGTCTCTGACTCTGTTAGTTGATTATTTGAATCATACGCTGTGGCCGCCTTTTAGGTCACACGTCAGTAAATCCGTTGTACTGATGCTGATAAACAGAACAGTGCCACCCTCTGGCAGGAGGATAGAACTGCAGGATGACGACATTCACTTCAGCCAGCTGTTGAAAGTTTGCCTCTCCAAATACCCTTTGTTTGTAATAGTCCCTCATCTCTCTAAGTGAATATAAGCCACATTAATTAATAACCATCTGGTACCTCAACTTATTATCTTAGTCTGCACTTGACAGCTGTGTATTTTTTAAATATATATATATTTATTTTTTTTTGGGGGGGGCAGCTGTGTATTCATGATAAAATCTGGGGGTCAACCGAGCCACTCGGCGCGCTACAACACTCAATAATTAATTCAACTCAATTTACAGATATTGTCCCTTCAAATTAATTTTAATAATAGAAGCATCTCATTAGGAGCCAATCAAACATGAGGACTTGGTGGAATGGGGAGTCTGGTGCCGACCGGGAGGTCCATGCAATATTGAACTGGCCTGATCTTATAAGAGCTAGGATGGGGAGGGAGACCTTATGCACCAGCCAACTGACTGGGTTGGGTGGGTTCCTGGATTGGGTTTTGCCCCTACTGTTGCACTCGTACAATACACACACGGGCATTGCAAGCACATATACACACACAGGCACTGGCAGATGAACAGATGCAAACTAAACAGTCGCACAGAGGTTCGCACGCTTCCGTCCTCAAGAAAGAAGGAAGCTCCCTCTAACCCTGTTCCCTGAGGGGTTACCAGTGGACTCACACTGTTTGGAGGGCCTTCTGTGTGTTCTGTCTCGGACAACTAAAACAGATGAACACTTTCAATCATGCACAGACACACCGAGGCGTACACACACACTTTTTAAACGAGGCATTATGAATGTTTGGACATCCGTCTGTGTATTTGGTAGATTCTAACACACACATTCGTACACACACTTGGTAAATTCATAATTTTGAGTGTTTGGCCGCTACGCTGCAGTATCAGTACATACAAACTTGTATAGACACACACACGCTGTGCTACAGACACCAACTCTGAGGGATTAGGACTGTTTTTCCTTCACACTTCTGGTCCCTGTGTATTATAAAACACACACACACGCACACTCTGGCCTTCAGAGACGTGGAGTGTGTTAGAGAAGGCATTGCACGTCCTCCCTTTCCCCTCTAGATCCGGGCACGGACGGAATACATCACAGGATCAAACCATTTCTAATCAAACCCAGGAAAGTGTGGCTAATGCAATTTCACTAAGTCACTGACTGGCTTGATTGCATGTGGGCTGCGGAGTGTGTGGAGGGCGTCGTGGGAGGGGGATGGAGGCTGTCGAGGCGGTGTATATCTGTGGAGGTGTGTATGTTAGAAGCAAGTTTACCATGGCGTTGATAGTGTGTGTGTGTGTGTTCTCTCCAGGTGTATGTCTAGAGATGTTGGGTGTCGTGACTGTAGATGTGTAAGGTGTAGTGGTGGGAGGGGTACTGGAGGGACTGGCCTGTATAATGTAGTGATAGTGGTGTGAGAGGGACTGGCCTGTGTAATGTAGTGATAGTGGTGTGAGGGGTACTGGAGGGACTGGCCTGTATAATGTAGTGATAGTGTTGTAGTGGTGGGAGGGGTACTGGAGGGACTGGCCTGTATAATGTAGTGATAGTGTTATAGTGGTGTGAGGGGTACTGGAGGGACTGGCCTGTATAATGTAGTGATAGTGTTACTTCATTCCCTTCCGCATCTGCTCTCCCACAGGGTATGGACACGCCCTTCTGGCTAATCCTGGATCAGCCTCTACCACTAGGGACAGACACACTCGCACGCACTCACGCACTCACGCACTCACTCACTCACTCACTCACTCACTCACTCACTCACTCACTCACTCACTCACACTGACACACGCACGCACTCACAATGACACACGTACTCACACCCTCAGCCTGGATGTTCTGTTGTTTATAGGAGTTGCCAGGAGTCTGACCTCTGACCTGCTATCAGAGCCATCACTGTCCAGATGACTCTGAAAAGAAACATCATGAATATTAACACTCTTAATAAAATATTAATGTGGTCCATGCCCATTTGGCAGCCACACCTGGGACTCTAAGGACCATTGGATTCGCTCCGTGCCTCTTTTGTCTGACACTGATGCAGATGTTTAGAGCAGGAAATTACATTTGTCCCCATAATCAGAAAGTACACACGTTGTTGCATATTTAGCCGGGCATTCTGATAGAAACCATACGTGTTGCATATTTAGCCATGTCTGTTTGTTTGAAAGTTCATGATTACGGAACAGAAGTTCTCTGTCTCTGTCTGTCTCTGTCTCTGTCTCTGTCTCTGTCTCTGTCTCTGTCTGTCTCTGTCTCTGTCTCTCTCTCTCTCTTTTGCTGTGCCTAGTGTGAGTGTGTGGCAGAGCTTCGTCTTGGGGGCGTATTTGAGTCTTAACTGAATCGGCAGAAAGGGAGGGAGGGAGAATTAGAACCTGGACACTCTTTCCACTTAGCAACAAGAAGCCGTTACCACACAAATGAATTTTCATGGAAACAGCAAAGAAAATGTAGTCTAAAAGCTTTTGAATGGAATGAAAGCATCTCTTCTTTGTAATGAGTGTAGGGGATGGATGGGGAACGAGAGAGGAGTTGTCTCCATGCTTTACAATGGAGCGGGTTTCATTACAACTATCAGAGAGTATCAGGAGGCTGAGGGAACAATGTTATGATGTACATTTGAATGCAGGCTTATACAGGTAAATCTGACTGGAGACTGGCTTTCACACCATCAATGCAGGTAAATCTGACTGGAGACTGGCTTTCACACCATCAATGCAGGTAAATCTGACTGGAGACTGGCTTTCACACCATCAATGCAGGTAAAGCTGACTGGAGACTGGCTTTCACACCATCAATGCAGGTAAATCTGACTGGAGACTGGCTTTCACACCATCAATGCAGGTAAATCTGACTGGAGACTGGCTTTCACACCATCAATGCAGGTAAATCTGACTGGAGACTGGCTTTCACACCATCAATGCAGGTAAAGCTGACTGGGGACTGGCTTTCACACCATCAATGCAGGTAAAGCTGACTGGAGACTGGCTTTCACACCATCAATGCAGGTAAAGCTGACTGGAGACTGGCTTTCACACCATCAATGCAGGTAAATCTGACTGGAGACTGGCTTTCACACCATCAATGCAGGTAAAGCTGACTGGAGACTGGCTTTCACACCATCAATGCAGGTAAAGCTGACTGGAGACTGGCTTTCACACCATCAATGCAGGTAAAGCTGACTGGAGACTGGCTTTCACACCATCAATGCAGGTAAAGCTGACTGGAGACTGGCTTTCACACCATCAATGCAGGTAAAGCTGACTGGAGACTGGCTTTCACACCATCAATGCAGGTAAAGCTGACTGGAGACTGGCTTTCACACCATCAATGCAGGTAAAGCTGACTGGAGACTGGCTTTCACACCATCAATGCAGGTAAAGCTGACTGGAGACTGGCTTTCACACCATCAATGCAGGTAAAGCTGACTGGAGACTGGCTTTCACACCATTTCACACCATCAATGCAGGTAAAGCTGACTGGAGACTGGCTTTCACACCATCAATGCAGGTAAATCTGACTGGAGACTGGCTTTCACACCATCAATGCAGGTAAAGCTGACTGGAGACTGGCTTTCACACCATCAATGCAGGTAAAGCTGACTGGAGACTGGCTTTCACACCATCAATGCAGACTGGGGACTGGCTTTCACACCATCAATGCAGGTAAAGCTGACTGGAGACTGGCTTTCACACCATCAATGCAGGTAAATCTGACTGGAGACTGGCTTTCACACCATCAATGCAGGTAAAGCTGACTGGGACTGGCTTTCACACCATCAATGCAGGTAAAGCTGACTGGGGACTGGCTTTCACACCATCAATGCAGGTAAAGCTGACTGGAGACTGGCTTTCACACCATCAATGCAGGTAAATCTGACTGGAGACTGGCTTTCACACCATCAATGCAGGTAAAGCTGACTGGAGACTGGCTTTCACACCATCAATGCAGGTAAAGCTGACTGGAGACTGGCTTTCACACCATCAATGCAGGGTAAAGCTGACTGGAGACTGGCTTTCACACCATCAATGCAGGTAAATCTGACTGGAGACTGGCTTTCACACCATCAATGCAGGTAAAGCTGACTGGAGACTGGCTTTCACACCATCAATGCAGGGTTATACAGGTAAAGCTGACTGGAGACTGGCTTTCACACCATCAATGCAGGTAAAGCTGACTGGAGACTGGCTTTCACACCATCAATGCAGGTAAAGTGACTGGAGACTGGCTTTCACAGGTAAAGCTGACTGGGACTGGCTTTCACACCATCAATGCAGGTAAAGTTGATGGACAGGTTTCAACCATGCAGGTAAAGCTGACTGGAGACTGGCTTTCACACCATCAATGCAGGTAAATCTGACTGGAGACTGGCTTTCACACCATCAATGCAGGGTTATAATGCAGGTAAAGCTGACTGGAGACTGGCTTTCACACCATCAATGCAGGTAAATCTGACTGGAGACTGGCTTTCACACCATCAATGCAGGTAAATCTGACTGGAGACTGGCTTTCACACCATCAATGCAGGGTTAAAAGCTGACTGGGGACTGGCTTTCACACCATCAATGGGTAAATCTGACAGACTGGTTTCACACCATAATGCAGGTAAATCTGACTGGAGACTGGCTTTCACACCATCAATGCAGGGTTATACAGGTAAAGCTGACTGGGACTGGCTTTCACACCATCAATGCAGGTAAAGCTGACTGGGGACTACTTTCACACCATCAATGTAGGTAAAGCTGACTGGAGACTGGCTTTCACACCATCAATGCAGGGTTATACAGGGAAAGCTGACTGGGGGCTGGCTTTCACACCATCAATGCAGGTAAATTTGACTGGAGACTGGCTTTCACACCATCAATGCAGGGTTATACAGGTAAAGCTGACTGGGGGCTTGCTTTCACACCATCAATGCAGGTAAATGACTGGAGACTGGCTTTCAATCAATGCTGGTAAATCTGACTGGAGACTGGCTTTCACACCATCAATGAAGGTATTGCTGCTCTGGCTTTCAAATGGTCAATGCAGGTAAAGCTGACTGGAGACTGGCTTCAACACCATCAATGCAGGTAAAGCTGACTGGGGACTGGCTTCAACACCATCAATGCAGGGTTATACAGGTAAAGCTGACTGGAGACTGGCTTCAACACCATCAATGCAGGTAAAGCTGACTGGGGACTTTCAACACCATCAATGCAGGTATGACTGGAGACTGGCTTTCAGGGTAAAGCTGACTGGGGACTGGCTTCACACCATCAATGCAGGTAAAGCTGACTGGAGACTGGCTTTCACACCATCAATGCAGGTAAAGCTGACTGGAGACTGGCTTCACACCATCAATGCAGGGTTATACAGGTAAAGCTGACTGGGGACTGGCTTTCACACCATCAATGCAGGTAAAGCTGACTGGAGACTGGCTTTCAACACCATCAATGCAGGTAAAGCTGACTGGAGGACTGGCTTTCACACCATCAATGCAGGTAAAGTGACTGGGGACTACACCATCAATGCAGGTAAAGCTGACTGGAGACTGGCTTTCACACCATCAATGCAGGGTTATAAGGTAAATCTGACTGGAGACTGGCTTCAACACCATCAATGCAGGGTTATACAGGTAAAGCTGACTGGAGACTGGCTTTCACACCATCAATGCAGGTAAATCTGACTGGAGACTGGCTTTCACACCATCAATGCAGGGTTATACAGGTAAAGCTGACTGGAGACTGGCTTTCACACCATCAATGCAGGTAAATCTGACTGGAGACTGGCTTTCACACCAAATCAAATCAAATCAAATTTATTTATATAGGTAATCAGCTGATATCTAAAGTGCTGTACAGAAACCCAGCCTAAAACCCCACCATCAATGCAGGTAAAGGTGGCTAGGAAAAACTCCCTAGAAAAGCCTGACTGGAGACTGGCTATGTGGGGTGGCCAGTCATCAATGCTAACATGGCCAAGATGACTGGAGACTGGCTTTCACACCAGTCAATGTCAGGTAAAGCTGACTGGAGCAGCACTGGCTTTCAGGTGGACACCATCAATGCAGGTAAAGCTGACTGGAGACCCCAGGCTTCAACCATCAGCATGCAGGCTGAGACAGGAGGGGTCAGGAGACACTGTGACTGGGGACTGGCTTTTTGCAAAGCACCATCAATGCAGGTAAAGTTGACTGGAGACTGGCTTCAACACCATCATCAATGCAGGTAAAGCTGACTGGAGACTGGCTTTCACACCATCAATGCAGGTAAAGCTGACTGGAGACTGGCTTTCACACCATCAATGCAGGTAAATCTGACTGGAGACTGGCTTTCACACCATCAATGCAGGTAAAGCTGACTGGAGACTGGCTTTCACACCATCAATGCAGGTAAAGCTGACTGGAGACTGGCTTTCACAGCAGGTAAAGCTGACTGGAGACTGGCTTTCACACCATCAATGCAGGTAAAGCTGACTGGAGACTGGCTTTCACACCATCAATGCAGGTAAAGCTGACTGGAGACTGGCTTTCAACCATCAATGCAGGTAAAGCTGACTGGAGACTATTTCAGGTCAATGCAAAAGCTGACTGGAGACTGGCTTTCACACCATCAATGCAGGTAAAGCTGACTGGAGACTGGCTTTCACACCATCAATGCAGGTAAAGCTGACTGGAGACTGGCTTTCACACCATCAATGCAGGGCTGACTGGAGACTGGCTTTCACACCATCAATGCAGGTAAAGCTGACTGGAGACTGGCTTTCACACCATCAATGCAGGGAAAGCTGACTGGAGACTGGCTTTCACACCATCAATGCACACCATCAAAGCTGACTGGAGACTGGCTTTCACACCATCAATGCAGGTAAAGCTGACTGGGGACTGGCTTTCACACCATCAATGCAGGTAAAGCTGACTGGAGACTGGCTTTCACACCATCAATGCAGGTAAAGCTGACTGGAGACTGGCTTTCACACCATCAATGCAGGTAAAGCTGACTGGAGACTGGCTTTCACACCATCAATGCAGGTAAAGTCTGTGGCTTTCACACCATCAATGCAGGTAAAGCTGACTGGGGACTGGCTTTCACACCATCAATGCAGGTAAATGGGAGACTGGCTTTCACACCATCAATGTTAAAGCTGACTGGAGACTGGCTTTCACACCATCAATGCAGGGTTATACAGGTAAAGCTGACTGGGGACTGGCTTTCACACCATCAATGCAGGTAAAGCTGACTGGAGACTGGCTTTCACACCATCAATGCAGGTAAAGCTGACTGGAGACTGGCTTTCACACCATCAATGCAGGTAAAGCTGACTGGGGACTGTTTCACACCATCAATGCAGGTAACAGTGACTGGAGACTGGCTTTCACACCATCAATGCAGGTAAAGCTGACTGGAGACTGGCTTTCACACCATCAATGCAGGGTAAATCTGACTGGAGACTGGCTTTCACACCATCAATGCAGACTGGGGACTGGCTTTCCCCACCATCAATGCAGGTAAAGCTGACTGGAGACTGACTTTCACACCATCTGTAGCTGACTGGAGACTGGCTTTCACACCATCAATGCAGGTTAAATCTGACTGGAGACTGGCTTTCACACCATCAATGCAGGTAAATCTGACTGGAGACTGGCTTTCACACCATCAATGCAGGGTTATACAGGTAAAGCTGACTGGGGACTGGCTTTCACACCATCAATGCAGGTAAATCTGACTGGAGACTGGCTTTCACACCATCAATGCAGGTAAATCTGACTGGAGACTGGCTTTCACACCATCAATGCAGGGTTATACAGGTAAAGCTGACTGGAGACTGGCTTTCACACCATCAATGCAGGTAAAGCTGACTGGGGACTGACTTTCACACCATCAATGTAGGTAAAGCTGACTGGAGACTGGCTTTCACACCATCAATGCAGGGTTATACAGGTAAAGCTGATTGGAGACTGGCTTTCACACCATCAATGCAGGTAAATCTGACTAGAGACTGGCTTTCACACCATCAATGCAGGGTTATACAGGTAAAGCTGACTGATTGAACACCATCAATGCAGGTAAATCTGACTGGAGACTCACACCATCAATGCAGGTAAAGACTGGAGACTGGCTTTCAAAACACACAAGGTATTGCTGACTGGGGACTGGCTTTCACACCATCAAACACAGACTGGCTTCAACACCATCAATGCAGGTAAAGCTGACTGGGGACTGGCTTCAACACCATCGATCGCATGCAGGGTTATACAGGTAAAGCTGACTGGAGACTGGCTTCTGCACCATCAATGCCAAACACCATGCAGGTAAAGCTGACTGGAGACTGGCTTTCACACCATCAATGGGTAAAGCTGACTGGGACTGGCTTCAACACCATCAATGCAGGGTTAAAGCTGACTGGGGACAGGCTTTCACACCATCAATGCAGGTAAAGCTGACTGGAGACTGGCACACCATCAATGCAGGTAAAGCTGACTGGGGATGGCTTAAACACCATCAATGCAGGTTACTGGAGAGGCACACCATCAATGCAGGTAAAGCTGACTGGGGACTGGCTTCAGACCATCAATGCAGTAAATCTGACTGAGACTCTTTCACACCATCAATGCAGGTAACAGGTAATGCTGACTGGGGACTGGCTTTCACACCATCAATGCAGGGTAAAGGTAAATGCAGACTGGAGACTGTTTCACACCATCAATGCAGGGTTAAAGGTAAAGCTGACTGGAGACTGGCTTTCACACCATCAATGCAGGTAAATCTGACTGGAGACTGGCTTTCACACACCATCAATGCAGACACACACACACACACACACAGAGAACACACTAAAACACACAGAGACACACACAATGCAAGGTAAACACACACACAACACACACACACAGACACACAACACAGAGACACACAATGCACAGATTACAGGCCAAAACCTAGGAAGAAACCTAAAGGAACTGACTGGAGACACCAAGATGTTCACACCATGGTCAATAATAATAAGCAGAACAGTTGAAACTCACTGGAGACATGGCAAGTTCCTCACACCATCAATGCAGGGTTACACAGGTAATGTCAGGTAGTCCTGACCTGGGACACACACACCATCAGATGATATAACAAACTGGTAAATACTGCACATGGAGACTCAGGCACTGTTATAACACCCACTTTGCACAATGCAGGTAAAGCTGACTGGAGACTGGCTTTCACACCATCAATGCAGGGTTATACAGGTAAATCTGACTGGAGACTGGCTTCAACACCATCAATGCAGGTAAAGCTGACTGGAGACTGGCTTCAACACCATCAGTAGGCACTGTTGTAATATAGACTCAGAGGTCTAGTTTAGATTGAAATACCAATTGAAACTGATATCACCCTCCATTGTAAGACAAAGACACACACACACACAAGCACGCACGCACCACACACACACACACTTCAACAAACTCCCAGACCCCATATCCGTGATTATGTCAGCCCAATGTATCTTGGCATGTGCAGCACCACACACCAAGTACAGTGTTTATGTTAAAGCACATCCCAGTTAGAAGCAATTGGAGGAACCGTTCAGAATGCTAGTCAATAGAATCCACTATTAACCAGTGTCCATCTAGACCAAGCCACTGATAAAATACTGTCAATCCAAAGCTGAAAGACAACTGACAACCCTCTCCAGTGGTTAAAAAGTGACCTAACAGTGTCTCTGTGCACTGTGGGAGGGGGAGCAACGCCACTGTCGATTCTCACCTCTCCCTTATTTATAGTCTTGATCCACCTGCATGGGACATCGTTCGCCTCTCGGTTTTTTATCGACAACAGTCCGCAATTCCTTCTATGTCAATTATATTGATTACTTCAGGTTGACTGGACGTAATGAGGAACAGTGTCTCTTGATGCTTGATCAGCCCCTTTCACCCCCTCCCCTTCTGGCCTACACTCCTCGTCTATCTCCCTCGTCTACCCTACTCCTCGTCTACTCTCTCTCGCCTACCCTCTCTCGCCCACCCTCTCTCGCACACCCTCTGACGCCACCCCCAGGTCTGAGTGAGTTACACACCAATGATTTTCTGATTAACCCTGTTAGCCGAGGGGTTCACCCACGCACTAGTGCAGGGGCATGGATGTGGGAGTCAGTGGAAGGGTCCAGTGAATGCCTGAGTCCGACTGTGCCGACTGCTGATAGGATGATGTCTTAATAATGGAAGATGATGGCTTTATTCTTTGCCTGATAAACCCAATCGGGACCTGTAGAAACATTGTATTTTAGCAACATGTGGCGGCCATTTTGAATAGATTTTAACTGGGTCTAATATCCTCTCAATGGGGATGCTTTGGGTGAATCTGACGATTGATCGCGTCTGTGTTGACCTTGGAGGACTCCGTTTACTCACCACATTAAAGGACTGTGTTCCTCCTTCTGTCTGTTTCTTTGTCTCAGTCTTTCTCTTTCCCTCCTCTCATTCCAGGTGGTGCAGACGATAACCTGATCGAAGGAGGAGAGATGAAGTTTGTGTGTAAACCTGGAGCCAGGAACATCACAGTGATCTTCCAGCCTCTCCTCAGGTAGGACTTACTGACCACACACACACACACACACACACACACACACACACACACACACACACACACACACACAACACACACACACACACACACACACAAGGTCACACACAGAGACACACACACACACAGACACACACACACACACACACAGAGACACACACAGACACACACACACACACACACACACAGAGACACACACACACACACAGAGACACACACACACAGGAGACACACACAGAGACACACACACACACACACAGAGACACACACACACACACACTGTGGAACACACAGAGAGACACACACACACACACACACACAGAGACACACACACACACAGAGACACACACACACACACACACAGAGACACACACAGAGACACACACAGAGACACACACACACACACACACACACAGAGACACACACACACACACAGAGAGACACACACACACACACACACACACACACACAGAGACAGACACACACACAGAGACACACACACACACACACACACACACGCACACACACACACACACGCAGAGACACACACACACACACACGCAGAGACACACACACACACACACAGAGACACACACACACACACAGAGACACACACACACACACACACGCAGAGACACACACACACACACGCACACACACACACAGAGACACACACACAGAGACACACACACATAGACACAGATTCAATAACATGTGGCCATGGTCAATATGCACTAGAGGGGAGGCAATGGCCTTCCATCATACCAGTCACAGAGAACAAGACAGATCATCCCTCAGACAACAACTACTTCCCTACGCTGTTCATTCACGTTGATTCATTTTGACGTAATTTTCCCTAAAAGCCTTTAGTTTAGTCCAATCCACATTACATTTTCCCTTTCAATGTCTTATGAGATCATTGGTCTGGTCCACTATGTATAGTCAATGTGAGAGGACATCCATGATCCAAACCATGGGCAGCACTCAGACTGGAGCATGACTCTAAACCAGTAGAATGTCTACAATTAGATTATATCCATTACGTCCTTTTAGTAATCTTCCCATTGATTTTACTCTACCGCTTTCATAGCTGGACAGTCCATCCTCCCCCAAACCCCCACAATAAGGCAGATGATGGCCTACATTTTGAGTGTGCTTCCTGTCTGATGTTCACGGTTTTTAATATGGTCTTTATTTATGCTTAGCAATATTCCAGAATGTAATCCACCGCAGTGATTAGTATTGCCTACAGTGACGGTGTACTGTACTGTATATAACACAGTGTCCCCAAAGACTGGTGGAAATCCAATTTTCAAACAGCCTAATTAGATTGACCTTCCTTGCAGTGATGAATCACCAGGGCTCCCATTAAACTGTAATATTTCCCCTTACTTAGACTTGGAGCCAGTTGGTGCTGTACTGTACTGTAGGCCAACTGTGTGTGTGTGTGCCCCATTGTCGAACGCAAATGTCCTTTCCTCGTACAGAAGTGAACTACACCCTGTCTCATTGAGACAGACGGCCCGGGTAGGGGCTGTGGAAGGTCTGCGTAGGGTCTGTGGAAGGTCTGGGTAGGGTCTGTGGAAGGTCTGGGTAGGGTCTGTGTAGGGTCTGTGGAAGGTCTGGGTAGGGTCTGTGGAAGGTCTGGGTAGGGTCTGTGGAAGGTCTGGGTAGGGTCTGTGGAAGGTCTGGGTAGGGTCTGTGGAAGGTCTGGGTAGGGTCTGTGGAAGGTCTGGGTAGGGTCTGTGGAAGGTCTGGGTAGGGTCTGTGGAAGGTCTGGGTAGGGTCTGTGGAAGGTCTGGGTAAGGTCTGTGGAAGGTCTGGGTAGGGTCTGTGGAAGGTCTGGGTAGGGTCTGTGGAAGGTCTGGGTAAGGTCTGTGGAAGGTCTGGGTAGGGTCTGTGGAAGGTCTGGGTAGGGTCTGGGTAGGGTCTGTGGAAGGTCTGGGTAAGGTCTGTGGAAGGTCTGGGTAGGGTCTGTGGAAGGTCTGTGGAAGGTCTGGGTAGGGTCTGTGGAAGGTCTGGGTAGGGTCTGTGGAAGGTCTGGGTAAGGTCTGTGGAAGGTCTGGGTAGGGTCTGTGGAAGGTCTGGGTAGGGTCTGTGGAAGGTCTGGGTAGGGTCTGTGGAAGGTCTGTGTAAGGTCTGGGTAGGGTCTGTGGAAGGTCTGGGTAGGGTCTGTGGAAGGTCTGGGTAGGGTCTGTGGAAGGTCTGGGTAGGGTCTGGGTAAGGTCTGTGTAAAGGTCTTGGTAGGGTCTGTGGAAGGTCTGGGTAAGGTCTGTGGAAGGTCTGGGTAGGGTCTGTGGAAGGTCTGGGTAGGGTCTGGGTAAGGTCTGTGTAAAGGTCTTGGTAGGGTCTGTGGAAGGTCTGGGTCTGGGTAGGGTCTGTGGAAGGTCTGGGTAGGGTCTGTGGAAGGTCTGGGTAGGGTCTGTGTAAGGTCTGGGTAGGGTCTGTGGAAGGTCTGGGTAGGGGTCTGGGAAGGTCTGGGTAGGGTCTGTGGAAGGTCTGGGTAGGGGAAGGTCTGTGGAAGGTCTGGGTAGGGTCTGTGGAAGGTCTGGGTAAGGTCTGTGGAAGGTCTGGGTAGGGTCTGTGGAAGGTCTGGGTAGGGTCTGTGGAAGGTCTGGGTAGGGGCTGTGGAAGGTCTGGGTAAGGTCTGTGGAAGGTCTGGGTAGGGTCTGTGGAAGGTCTGGGTAGGGGCTGTGGAAGGTCTGGGTAGGGTCTGGGTAAGGTCTGTGTAAGGTCTGGGTAGGGTCTGGTAAGGTCTGTGGAAGGTCTGGGTAAGGTCTGTGGAAGGTCTGGGTAGGGTCTGTGGAAGGTCTGGGTAGGGTCTGTGGAAGGTCTGGGTAGAGATACTTAACAGTGAGTGGCTGCTGCCGTTCCCTTGTTGTCAGTAATGGTTCAAATCAATCCCATTAAATCATCTCTATCTCTCTCCCTCTCCCTGTGCGTGAGTGCACTTGTGTGTGTGCCCCTCTGAGCTGGCAGTGCCAACAGAGCTGTGTCACTACTCACTGGCAGATGGCTTTCTAATGTCTGTGTAGAGACCCAGCCCTGGCACCTTTGATAGAAGCCACTTTAATACCCACTGATACAGCTTATGGCTGTTTTTAATAGCAACTCCCATAACAGGTAATTGAGTAATACTGCATAGGAAATCAATGAAGTGGGGGGGGGTTGTGGGAGGGGGGGGATTGTGTGCGTGCGTGCAATACAGGTCTTCACGGAACCACCTACAGTTGAAGTCGGAAGTTTACATACACTGGGGTCATTAAAACTCGTTTTTCAACCACTCAACACATTTGTTGTTTACAAACTGTAGTTTTGGCAAGTCGGTTAGGACCTTAATTGTTCATGTTATCAAATACTAATTGAGTGTATGTAAACTTCTGACCCCCTGGGAATGTGATGAAAGAAATAAAAGCTGAAATGAATCATTCTCTCTACTATTATTCTGACATTTCACATTCTTAAATTAAAGTGGTGATCCTAACTGACCTAAGACAAGGACTTTTTACTAGGTTTAAATGTCAGGAATTGTGAAAAACTGAGTTAAAATGTATTTGGCTCAGGTGTATGTAAACTTCCAACTTCAACTGTGCAGTTTTGAGAATGACACAAATATTAATTTTAACAAAGTCTGCTGCCTCAGTTTGTACGGTGGCAATTTGCATATACTCCAGAATGTTATAAAGAGTGATCAGATGAATTGCAATTAATTGCAAAGTCCCTCTTTGCCATGCAAATGAACTGAATCCCCCAAAAACATTTCTACTGCATTTCAGCCCTGCCACAAAAGGACCAGCTGACATCATGTCAGTGATTATCTCATTAACACAAGTGTGAGTGTTGACGATGACAAGGCTGGAGATCACTCTGTCATGCTTATTGAGTTCGAATAACAGATTGGAAGCTTCAAAATGAGGGTGGTGCTTGGAATCATTGTTCTTCATCTGTCAACTCTGGTTACCTGCAAGGAAACACGTGCTGTCGTCATTGCTTTGCACAAAAAGGGCTTCACAGGCAAGGATATTGCTGCCAGATATTGCTGCCACCTAAATCAACCATTTATCGGATCATCAAGAACTCTTATGAGAGCGGTTCAATTGTTGTGAAGAAGGCTTCAGGGCGCACAAGAAAGTCCAGCAAGCGCCAGGACCGTCTCCTAAAGTTGATTCAGCTGCGGGATCGGGGCACCACCTGTTGTACAGAACTTGGTCAGGAGTGGCAGCAGGCAGGTGTGAGTGTATCTGCACGCACAGTGAGGCAAATACTTTTGTATGATGGCCTGGTGTCAAGAAGGGCAGCAAAGAAGCCACTTCTCTCTGGGAAAAACATCAGGGACAGACTAATATTCTGCATAAGGTACAGGGATTGGACTGCTGAGGACTGGGGTAAAGTCATTTTCTCTGATGAATCCCCTTTCCGATTGTTCGGGGCATCCGGATAAAGGCTTGTCCCGGAGAAAACAAGGTGAGCGCTACCATCAGTCCTGTGTCATGCCAACAGTAAAGCATCCTGAGACCATTCATGTGTGGGGTTGCTTCTCAGCCAAGGGAGTGGGCTCACTCACAATTTTCCCTAAGAACACAGCCATGAATAAAGAATGGTACCAACACATCCTCCGAGAGCAACTTCTCCCAACCATCCAGGAACAGTTTGGTGATGAACAATGCCTTTTCCAGCGTGTTGGAGCACCTTGCCATAAGGCAAAACTCAGTGGCTCTGGGAACAAAACAGTTATATTTTGGGTCCATGGTCAGGAAACTCCCCAGACCTTAATCCCATTGAGAACTTGTGGTCAATCATCAAGAGGCGGGTGGACAAACAAAAACCCACAAATTCTGACAAACTCCAAGCATTGATTATGCAAGAATGGGCTGCCATCAGTCAGGATGTGGCCCAGACGTTAATTGACAGCATGCCAGGGCGGATTGCAGAGGTCTTGAAAAAGAAGGGTCAACACTGCAAATATTGACTCTTTGCATCAACTTCATTTAATTGTCAATAAAAGCCTTTGACACTTATGAAATGCTTGTAATTATACTTCAAGTATTAAAAATATTTTTTTTTTGCAAATCGGGTCCGGGTGGGAAAGCCCCAGGTCCATTTCGGAACAGTGAGTGTGTGTGTTGATCAATACTGTAGCGTAGGTGTAATTTGTGGCTGATAGCAGGGCTGGGCGTTGTAAAAGAGTGACTGGAGAATTGGTTGTGTGAACTGATTGTGCTATAGTATATGTCCAGACCTCTGTATATTGATACAGTTATAGGGTGGTCGAGCCCTTAAGGCTATATGGATCAATACAGTGTATAGCTCTCTGCTTTTCTATACCAACAACTTGTATATCACTGGTATACACTAGCTAAATATAATGACTCCTGTTCCTATCTACTGTGTATTGGTGCAGGGGGGAGAGAAAGTGTTTTTCTAAGTATCAATTCTCAGCGGAAGGATCGATGGGGAAGTTTTCTAAAGGGCTGTGTGTTTTCATTTAATGGAGGGTGTTTGGAGCTCCATAGTAAACGGCTGTGTGTGAGCTGCAGAACATCGATCAGGCTGAAAGAGGAGCTAGACTGCAGCAGCAGTCAGTGTGTGTGTGTGTGTGGTTGTTCTGTTTGTTCTGTGCCAACATGCAGGCAATTCTTCCAGACACACACTCACACACACACACACCGAGTGCAGCGTGAAGGGGAGTTGGTGCAGGTAGGGGGTAATTTAGTTTGACTTGTGGGGGTTTCCTGCTGACATTTGAGTGGTATTTAAACCCTGTGCCCTGACCGGCATTGGCATTTTGAAAAGGGACGACTCGGCGCCCGCTCCCTAATCTCTCCCTCTCCACCATCCTCTGCCCGTGGATGATGAGCCCTGGCGCTGGTGTGTCTGTCTGTGTGTCCTGTGTTTGAGCAGCTGCCCGTCTTCAGTGGATAAGGTTTGGTTGTCGGGCTGCTGTGTAAATGTGAAGATGACAGAGCAGTGTAGAGGAATTATAATCATTATCACTGAGGCATCATTATCACTGAGGCATCATTATCACTGAGGCATCCAAACTGTCTCTCTCTTTTGGCCCACCAACAGTCAGTCTTTCCCCTCTCTCATCTTCTACCCACTTCCCCTACTAGCTGTATCATTATCAGACCAGTCCCTAACCCAGCTCTGTGCTGTATCATTATCAGACCAGTCCCTAACCCAGCTCTGTGCTGTATCATTATCAGACCAGTCCCTAACCCAGCTCTGTGCTGTATCATTATCAGACCAGTCCCTAACCCAGCTCTGTGCTGTATCATTATCAGACCAGTCCCTAACCCAGCTCTGTGCTGTATCATTATCAGACCAGTCCCTAGCCCAGCTCTGTGCTGCATCAGTCAGTCCCTAACCCATCTCTATGCTGCATCAGTCAGTCCCTAACCCAGCTCTGTGCTGTATCATTATCAGACCAGTCCCTAACCCAGCTCTGTGCTGCATCAGTCAGTCCCTAACCCATCTCTATGCTGCATCAGTCAGTCCCTAGCCCAGCTCTGTGCTGCATCAGACCAGTCCCTAACCCATCTGTGCTGTGCAGTGCATCAGAGTCCCTAGTCTGTGCTGTATCATT
This sequence comes from Oncorhynchus masou masou, assembly GCF_036934945.1. Taxonomy (NCBI): domain Eukaryota; kingdom Metazoa; phylum Chordata; class Actinopteri; order Salmoniformes; family Salmonidae; genus Oncorhynchus; species Oncorhynchus masou. The sequence goes on along the minus strand of NC_088238.1, from coordinate 16,125,098 downwards.
ATCAGACCAGTCCCTAACCCACCTCTGTGCTGCATCAGTCAGTCCCTAACCCAGCTCTATGCTGCATCAGTCAGTCCCTAACCCAGCTCTATGCTACATCAGTCAGTCCCTAACCCAGCTCTGTGCTGCATCAGTCAGTCCCTAACCCATCTCTATGCTGCATCAGTCCAGTCCTTAACCCATCTCTATGCTGCATCAAGTCCCTAACACATCTCTATGCTGCATCAGTCCCTAACCCAGCTGGGGTGCCAGCTCTGTTAGCATTGCAGTCCGAGTTGCAAGTTCCTAACCCAGCTGACAAGGTACAAAATCTGTCGTTCTGCCCTTGAACAGGCAGTTAACCCACTGTTCCTAGTCATTGAAAATAAGAATTTGTTCTTAACTGACTTGCCTAGTTAAATAAAGTTAAAATAAAGGTAAAAAACAAACAAAAAAAACACCTCTATGCTGCATCAGTCCCTAACCCACCTCTATGCTGCATCAGACCAGTCCCTAACCCACCTCTATGCTGCATCAGTCCCTAACCCACCTCTATGCTGCATCAGTCCCTAACCCACCTCTATGCTGCATCAGTCCCTAACCCACCTCTATGCTGCATCAGTCCCTAACCCACCTCTATGCTGCATCAGTCCCTAACCCACCTCTATGCTGCATCAGTCCCTAACCCACCTCTATGCTGCATCAGACCAGTCCCTAACCCACCTCTATGCTGCATCAGTCCCTAACCCACCTCTATGCTGCATCAGTCCCTAACCCACCTCTATGCTGCATCAGTCCCTAACCCACCTCTATGCTGCATCAGACCAGTCCCTAACCCACCTCTATGCTGCATCAGTCCAGTCCCTAACCCACCTCTATGCTGCATCAGTCCAGTCCCTAACCCACCTCTATGCTGCATCAGTCCAGTCCCTAACCCACCTCTATGCTGCATCAGTCCAGTCCCTAACCCACCTCTATGCTGCATCAGACCAGTCCCTAACCCACCTCTATGCTGCATCAGACCAGTCCCTAACCCACCTCTATGCTGCATCAGACCAGTCCCTAACCCACCTCTATGCTGCATCAGACCAGTCCCTAACCCACCTCTATGCTGCATCAGACCAGTCCCTAACCCACCTCTATGCTGCATCAGACCAGTCCCTAACCCACCTCTATGCTGCATCAGACCAGTCCCTAACCCACCTCTATGCTGCATCAGTCCCTAACCCACCTCTATGCTGCATCAGACCAGTCCCTAACCCACCTCAATGCTGCATCAGACCAGTCCCTAACCCACCTCTATGCTGCATCAGACCAGTCCCTAACCCACCTCTATGCTGCATCAGACCAGTCCCTAACCCACCTCTATGCTGCATCAGTCCAGTCCCTAACCCACCTCTATGCTGCATCAGTCCCTAACCCACTTCTATGCTGCATCAGTCCAGTCCCTAACCCACCTCTATGCTGCACCAGACCAGTCCCTAACCCACCTCTATGCTGCATCAGTCCAGTCCCTAACCCACCTCTATGCTGCATCAGTCCCTAACCCACCTCTATGCTGATGCTGAATCAGTCCCTAACCCACCTCTATGCTGCATCAGTCCCTAACCCACCTCTATGCTGCATCAGTCCCTAACCCACCTCTATGCTGCATCAGTCCAGTCCCTAACCCACCTCTATGCTGCATCAGACCAGTCCCTAACCCACCTCTATGCTGCATCAGTCCAGTCCCTAACCCACCTCTATGCTGCATCAGTCCCTAACCCACCTCTATGCTGCATCAGTCCCTAACCCACCTCTATGCTGCATCAGTCCCTAACCCACCTCTATGCTGCATCAGTCCCTAACCCACCTCTATGCTGCATCAGACCAGTCCCTAACCCACCTCTATGCTGCATCAGACCAGTCCCTAACCCACCTCTATGCTGCAACAGTCCAGTCCCTAACCCACCTCTATGCTGCATCAGTCCCTAACCCACCTCTATGCTGCATCAGACCAGTCCCTAACCCACCTCTATGCTGCATCAGACCAGTCCCTAACCCACCTCTATGCTGCATCAGTCCAGTCCCTAACCCACCTCTATGCTGCATCAGTCCCTAACCCACCTCTATGCTGCATCAGACCAGTCCCTAACCCACCTCTATGCTGCATCAGACCAGTCCCTAACCCACCTCAATGCTGCATCAGACCAGTCCCTAACCCACCTCTATGCTGCATCAGTCCAGTCCCTAACCCACCTCTATGCTGCATCAGTCCAGTCCCTAACCCACCTCAATGCTGCATCAGTCCAGTCTCTAACCCACCTCTATGCTGCATCAGTCCAGTCCCTAACCCACCTCTATGCTGCATCAGACCAGTCCCTAACCCACCTCTAAGCTGCATCAGTCCAGTCCCAAACCCACCTCTATGCTGCATCAGTCCAGTACCTAATTCATCTCTATGCTGCATCAGTCTCTAACACATCTCTATGCTGCATCGGTCCCTAACCCACCTCTATGCTGCATCAGTCCAGTCCCTAACCCACCAGGAAGAGACTAGGAGAGAGACAGTAACAGTGGGAGGAAGAGACTAGGAGAGAGACAGTAACAGAGGGAGGAGGAGGAAGAGACTAGGAGAGAGACAGTAACAGAGGGAGGAAGAGACCAGGAGAGAGACAGTCATAGAGGGAAGAGGATGAAGAGACTAGGAGAGAGACAGTAACAGAGGGAGGAGGAGGAAGAGACTAGGAGAGAGACTGTAACAGAGGGAGGAAGAGACCAGGAGAGAGACAGTCATAGAGGGAAGAGGATGAAGAGACTAGGAGAGAGACAGTAACAGAGGGAGGAGGAGGAAGAGACTAGGAGAGAGACAGTAACAGAGGGAGGAGGAAAAGACTAGGAGAGAGACAGTAACAGAGGGAGGAGGAGGAAAAGACTAGGAGAGAGACAGTAACAGAGGGAGGAGGAGGAAGAGACTAGGAGAGAGACAGTAACAGAGGGAAGAGGAAGAGACTAGGAGAGAGACAGAGGGAGGAGGAGGAAGAGACTAGGAGAGAGACAGTAACAGAGGGATGAGGAAGAGACTAGGAGAGAGACAGAGGGAGGAGGAGGAAGAGACTAGGAGAGAGACAGTAACAGAGGGATGAGGAAGAGACTAGGAGAGAGACAGTAACAGAGGGAGGAGGAGGAAGAGACTAGGAGAGAGACAGTAACAGAGGGAGGAGGAGGAAGAGACTAGGAGAGAGACTGTAATAGAGGGAAGAGGAGGAAGAGACTAGGAGAGAGACAGTAATAGAGGGAGGAGGAGGAAGAGACTAGGAGATAGACAGTAACAGAGGGAAGATGATGAAGAGACTATGAGAGAGACAGTAACAGTGGGAAGAGACTAGGAGAGAGACAGTAACAGAGGGAGGAGGAGGAAGAGACTAGGAGAGAGACAGTAACAGAGGGAGGAGAAGGAGAGACTAGGAGAGAGACAGTAACAGAGGGAGGAGGAGGAAGAGACTAGGAGAGAGACAGTAACAGAGGGAGGAGGAAGAGACTAGGAGAGAGACAGTAACAGAGGGAGGATGAGGAAGAGACTAGGAGAGAGACAGTAATAGAGGGAAGAGTAGGAGAGAGACAGTAACAGAGGGAGGAGGAGGAAGAGACTAGGAGAGAGACAGAGGGAGGAGGAGGAAGAGACTAGGAGAGAGACAGTAACAGAGGGAGGAGGAGGAAGAGACTAGGAGAGAGACAGTAACAGAGGGAGGAGGAGGAAGAGACTAGGAGAGAGACAGTAACAGAGGGAAGAGGTACAGCAGCTACTTCAGCAAGGAGAATAAGAGAGATGAGAGATTCAGAGAGATCAATTGAGGGAAGAAGATAGAGATTTATTGAGGGAACAAGAGATGATTAGAGAGAGAGAAAAGAGAGAGACGAAGAGAGAGATGAGGGGTTAGGGAGACGTCGACAGTGGGATGACACTGAGGTATGATGGTAGGGGTGAAGAGGAGGAGAGGGTTCAGAGGAAGATCAATGAGAGATGGGGCCAGTGGCCCCCCTACTGATGTGCCTGGAGGTGAACAGGTCTGTGTCATGGTCTCTCTGTCTCATTACCAGCCCCGTTACACACATTCTGTTGGAGGCTAAAATAACTTTCTGAAAAAGTGGGGGAAAAAAACTTTCAACTCTGGAATTTTAAAGTCAATTCTTGCTTGTGTTGTGTTTTCTTAAAGTAAAGAATGCTCTTTTGTCTCATTTAAATACATCTGAGTCACACAGTGTGCCATTCTCTCCAGTGACCATCTATTCAGTTGAATTTGTCCCTACAGGGATATTTATTGTGCAGCAAGGGAAACACAACACACAGTCAATGTTCAGTTTACATGTATACTGAGATGTGTTGCCATGCTTTCACTTATCAAATCATGTTAGATCAGGACTTACTGATCTCCCTCCTCTCCCTGAGGACCTGAGCCCTGGGTCCATGCCTCAGGGATGACTCCTTGCTGTCCCCAGTCCACCTGGCCGTGCTGCTGCTCCAGTTTCAACTGTTCTTCCTGCGGCTTTGGAACCCTGACCTGTTCATCGGTTGTGCTACCTGTCCCAGACCTGCTGTTTTCGACTCTCTCTCTTTACCGCACCTGCTGTCTATAACTCTGAATGGTCGGCTATGAAAAGCCAACTGACATTTAGTCCTGAGGTGCTGACCTGTTGCATTCTCTACAACCACTGTGATTATTATTATTTGACCCTGCTGGTCATATATGAACATTTGAACATGTTCTGTTATAATCTCCACCCAGCACAGCCAGAAGAGGACTGGCCACCCCACATAGCCTGGTTCCTCTCTAGGTTTCTTCCTAGGTTCCTGCCTTTCTCTGGAGTTTTTCATAGTCACCGTGCTTCTACACCTGCATTGCTTGCTGTTTGGGGTTTAAGGCTGTGTTTCTGTACAGCACTTTGAGATATCAGCTGATGTAAGAAGGGCTTTATAATTACAGTTGATTGATTGATTATAGTATCAAAACAGTGTGTGCATCCCAAATGGCACACTATGGACCCTGGTCAAAAGTAGTGCACTACATAGGGAACAAGGTGCCATTTGAGACACATCCAGGTTCTGTGAATCCGGAGTCTGACTCTTATGATACCAGCCTTGTTTTTTGTTTTAGTTCAATTCTGCTCTATCAGTTTGTTTCTGAATCCTGCTCTGCATGTCCAGTCAACGTTGCCACCATACTGTAGAATTCTCCACCACCCAGACACCTCTCCACCACCCAGACACCTCTCCACCACCCAGACACCTCTCCACCACCCAGACACCTCTCCACCACCCAGACACCTCTCCACCACCCAGACACCTCTCCACCACCCAGACACCTCTCCACCACCCAGACACCTCTCTACCACCCAGACACCTCTCCACCACCCAGACACCTCTCCACCACCCAGACACCTCTCTACCACCCAGACACCTCTCCACCACCCAGACACCTCTCCACCACCCAGACACCTCTCCACCACCCAGACACCACCACCCAGACACCTCTCCTCCACCACCCAGACACCTCTCCACCACCCAGACACCTCTCCACCACCCAGACACCTCTCCACCACCCAGACACCTCTCTCCACCACCCAGACACCTCACCACCCAGACACCTCTCCACCACCCAGACACCTCTCCACCACCCAGACACCTCTCCACCACCCAGACACCTCTCCACCACCCAGACACCTCTCCACCACCCAGACACCTCTCCACCACCCAGACACCTCTCCACCACCCAGACACCTCTCCACCACCCAGACACCTCTCCACCACCCAGACACCTCTCCACCACCCAGACACCTCTCTACCACCCAGACACCTCTCTACCACCCAGACACCTCTCCACCACCCAGACACCTCTCCACCACCCAGACACCTCTCCACCACCCAGACACCTCTCTACCACCCAGACACCTCTCTACCACCCAGACACCTCTCTACCACCCAGACACCTCTCCACCACCCAGACACCTCTCCACCACCCAGACACCTCTCACCACCCAGACACCTCTCCACCACCCAGACACCTCTCCACCACCCAGACACCTCTCCACCACCCAGACACCTCTCCACCACCCAGACACCTCTCCACCACCCAGACACCTCTCCACCACCCAGACACCTCTACCACCCAGACACCTCTCTACCACCCAGACACCTCTCCACCACCCAGACACCTCTCCAGACACCTCTCCACCACCCAGACACCTCTCTACCACCCAGACACCTCTCCACCACCCAGACACCTCTCCACCACCCAGACACCTCTCCACCACCCAGACACCTCTCCACCACCCAGACACCTCTCCACCACCCAGACACCTCTCCACCACCCAGACACCTCTCTACCACCCAGACACCTCTCTACCACCCAGACACCTCCACCCAGACACCTCTCCACCACCCAGACACCTACACCTCTCCACCACCCAGACACCTCTCCACCACCCAGACACCTCTCCACCACCCAGACACCTCTCCACCACCCAGACACCTCTCCACCACCCAGACACCTCTCTACCACCCAGACACCTCTCTACCACCCAGACACCTCTCTACCACCCAGACACCTCTCCACCACCCAGACACCTCTCTACCACCCAGACACCTCTCTACCACCCAGACACCTCTCCACCACCCAGACACCTCTCCACCACCCAGACACCTCTCCACCACCCAGACACCTCTCCACCACCCAGACACCTCTCTACCACCCAGACACCTCTCTACCACCCAGACACCTCTCACCACTCTCCTAATCTTTCCTTAGACATCCATATGATGTAGCTCTATACATATTCCCTCCCTTCTTTTCCTCCCTCTCTTCCCCCAATAAATCCAGGGAGCATAGCTGTGAATTATGGATCGGGGAGAAGAGAGGAGGATTTTCCACAGAAGAGGTTGGAGAGGAGACTGAACGAGGGAGGGGGAGAAAGGGAGGCCGTTTGTTTTGGGTGTTAGCATCTCTGCAGCGCAGGGCGTTAGCGCGTCATAAATGTGAGGGGGAATCTACCTGTCCCCCGTGCTTAAGTGGTCTATACATCTTCTCTCAGCTCTTACATGCCCTCTGTGTGATGCCATGCATCCAGCATGACTGATTGACAGACTGTTGCCGAACTTTTTTTTTCTTTCAGTGTTGCTTTGAGAAACTGTTAATGTCACATAGTGTTGGCAGAGTGGTCTCTAGTGTGCATGCATGTGCTCTCTCACACACACACACACACACACACACACACACACACACACACACACACACACACACACACACACACACCTTCAAGCTGCAGGGTTTGTGTTAGTTTTAGAGGTCAGATGAATCAACGGTGCTCTTTGTCTTTTTTCTTTAGAAGCTGTATGAATTCACCTTGTTTTCATCCATCCCATAATTGTGACAAACCCTGTTGCCCGGCCAACCGACAGTCCTACAGACCCAGTAATCACCTGAACAATAGTCACTTTGGGCTTTGAGGTTCTGTTTTGTTGGAATGCTCGGAAGCTCAGCAGTCAATCTCTGCTGAAGTCTGTTTCTAAAGTCCCTAAGGTTGTACCCTGGTTAGAGTCACGTGGGGAACAGTCGCTTGAGCAGATTAGTGTATGCCATTGTGCCAACAGAACACACATGCATAACCACACACACACATGGCCAGGTGACTGGGTCAGGATTACACAGATGTTCACACTGAAACTCTTCTGCCCCGTTCCCCGTCTCTGATTGGGTGTATTTCAATGGGATTTAATTTGGCGTGATGTGTGTTTGATTGGCACTGTGAGATCCGCTTTTTGTGCGTGCGTGCGTGTGTGTGTGTGTGTGTGTGTCTGTGTGTGTGTGTGTGCTCCTTTGTCTGCGGATCCACCAAGTTATTTTTTTTATCACAGGGAGAATAAGATGGGAATTGAATTAAGCCCAATATCTTCTAAAGCCAACTTGTTGCTATGAGGATACTAAAGAAACCATCATCTAGCTTGTTACTGACATTATTATAGAGCCCCACTAGGAATGAATGGAAGACACCAATTCACATAGAAGTAGAGAAATCCAATGTTTCACTTTCTTTCTCCTCCCCCTCCCGACCTACATCCCTCCCTCCCGACCTACATCCCTCCCTCCCGACCTACATCCCTCCCTCCCGACCTACATCCCTCCCTCCCGACCTACATCCCTCCCTCCCTACCTACATCCCTCCCTCCCGACCTACATCCCTCCCTCCCAACCTACCGTCCGGGTTGGTGAGGGTTTGACCGGTAGGGATATCCTTGTCTCATTGCGCACCAGCGACCCCTGTGGCGGGCCGGGCGCAGTGCACGCTAACCAAGGTTGCCGGGAGCACCGTGTTTCCACATTGGTGCGGCTGGCTTCCGGGTTGGAGACGCGCTGTGTTAAGAAGCAGTGCGGCTTGGTTGGGTTGTGTATCGGAGGACGCATGACTTTCAACCTTCGTCTCTTCCGAGCCCGTACGGGAATTATAGCGATGAGACAAGATAGTAGCGACTAACAATTGGATACCACGAAATTGGGGACCCCTAATCCTAATCCTAAATCTATACCTAAACCTAACCCCTAATCCTAAATCTAAACCTAACCATAACCCCTAATCCTAAAACTATACCCAAACCTAACCGTAACCCCTAATCCTAAAACTATACCCAAACCTAACCGTAACCCCCTAAAACTCCTAAAACCTATAACCCAATCCTAAAACCTAACCAAACCTAACCCCACTAATCCTAAAACTATACCTAAACAAACCTAACCCTAAAACTATACCTATACCTAAACCTAACCGTAACCACTAATCCTAAAACTATACCTAAAAACCTAACCGTAACCCTAATCCTAAAACTATACCTATACCTAAACCTAACCGTAACACCTAATCCTAAAACTATACCTATACCTAAACCTAACCGTAACACCCTAATCCTAAAACTATACCTATAAAACTATACCTATACCTAAACCTAACCGTAACTAATCCTAAAACTATATATACCTAAACTAACCGTAACCTAATCCTAAAACTATACTAACCTAAACCTAACCGTAACCACTAATCCTAAAACTATACCTATACCTAAACCTAACCGTAACACCTAATCCTAAAACTATACCTATAAACCTAAACCTAACCTAACCACTAATCCTAAAACTATACCTATACCTAAACCTAACCGTAACACCTAATCCTAAAACTATACCTATACCTAAACCTAACCGTAACACCTAATCCTAAAACTATACCTATACCTAAACCTAACCGTAACACCTAATCCTAAAACTATACCTATACCCAAACCTAACCGTAACCACTAATCCTAAAACTATACCTATACCTAAACCTAACCGTAACACCTAATCCTAAAACTATACCTATACCTAAACCTAACCCTAATAACCACTAATCCTAAAACTATACCTATACCTAAACCTAACCGTAACCACTAATCCTAAAACTATACCTATACCTAAACCTAACCGTAACCTAATCCTAAAACTATACCTATACCTAAACCTAACCGTAACCACTAAAAACTCCTAAAACTATAATCCTAAAACTATACCTATACCTAAACCTAACCGTAACCACTAATCCTAAAACTATACCTATACCTAAACCTAACCGTAACCACTAATCCTAAAACTATACCTATACCTAAACCTAACCGTAACACCTAATCCTAAAACTATACCTAACCGTAACCCCTAATCCTAAATCTATACCTAAACCTAACCCCTAATCCTAAAACTATACCTAAACCTAAACCTAACCGTAACCCCTAATCCTAAAACTAAACCTAAATCTAACCCCTATTCCTAACCATTAACCCAAATTGTAACCCTAAACCTAACCCCATTCATATATTATATTAACACAGACCGAGATACTAAAAGAAGAGTGGGAGGGTAGAGGGGAGGAAGTAGATGTCGATTGAAGAGGGAGGGTAGAGGGGAGGAAGAGTGAGGGAGAAGATGTAGATTAAAGAGGAAGAGGGAGAAAGATAAATAAGAGGAGGAGAGTGAAAGAAGACAGAGATAGTGATGAGAGTCTGAACCTAATGACCATCCATTACCCCTTCCACGATAATGACCACTGGACCTCTCTCCTCCTGCTCCTCCTCTTCCTCTCTCCTTCCTGCATCTCATCTCTTATCTTGTCTGCAGTGCAGTATGAGTCCAGTGACTAATGGCTACAGACCTATTATCTGGCCATAGACTCTCCCTCACTGAGACTCAGCTGAATGCATAATGCAGCTCTTTCTAGATGATATGCCAGCAATAGAGTGGGGATATCTACACGCTGCCTATAGAGTGGGGATGGGATATCTACACGCTGCCTATAGAGGGGGGGTATCTACACGCTGTCTATAGAGTGGGGATATCTAAACGCTGCCTATAGAGTGGGGATATCTAGACGCTGTCTATAGAGTGGGGATATCTAGACGCTGCCTATAGAGTGGGGATATCTAGACGCTGTCTATAGAGTGGGGATATCTAGACGCTGCCTATAGAGGGGGTTATCTTGGGGAGTGGGGATATCTAGACGCTGCCTATAGAGTGGGGTTATCTAGACGCTGCCTATAGAGTGGGGATATCTAGACGCTGCCTATAGAGTGGGGATATCTATAGAGTGGGGATATCTAACGCTGCCTATAGAGTGGGGATATCTAGACGCTGCCTATAGAGTGGGGATATCTAACGCTGCCTACGCTATAGAGTGGGGATATCTAGACGCTGCCTATAGAGTGGGGATATCTAGACGCTGCCTATAGAGTGGGGATATCTAGACGCTGCCTATAGAGTGGGGATATCTAGACGCTGCCTATAGAGTGGGGATATCTAGACGCTGCCTATAGAGTGGGGATATCTAGACACTGCCTATAGAGTGGGGTTATCTTGACGCTGCCTATAGAGTGGGGATATCTAGACGCTGCCTATAGAGTGGGGATATCTAGACGCTGCCTATAGAGTGGGGTTATCTTGACGCTGCCTATAGAGTGGGGTTATCTAGACGCTGCCTATAGAGTGGGGTTATCTAGACGCTGCCTATAGAGTGGGGATATCTAGACGCTGCCTATAGAGTGGGGATATCTAGACGCTGCCTATAGAGTGGGGTTATCTTGACACTGCCTATAGAGTGGGGATATCTAGACGCTGCCTATAGAGTGGGGATATCTAGACGCTGCCTATAGGGGATATCTAGACGCTGGGGATATCTAGACGCTGCCTATAGAGGGATATCTTGGGGATATCTAGACGCTGCCTATAGAGTGGGGATATCTAGACGCTGCCTATAGAGTGGGGATATCTAGACGCTGCCTATAGAGGGGGGATATCTAGACGCTGCCTATAGAGTGGGGATATCTAGACGCTGCCTATAGAGTGGGGATATCTAGACGCTGCCTATAGAGTGGGGATATCTAGACGCTGCCTATAGAGTGGGGATATCTAGACGCTGCCTATAGAGGGGATATCTAGACGCTGCCTATAGAGTGGGGATATCTAGACGCTGCTTATAGAGTGGGGATATCTAGACGCTGTCTATAGACTGGGGATATCTACACGCTGCCTATAGAGGGGGAATATCTAGACGCTGCCTATAGAGTGGGGATATCTAGACACTGCCTACAGAGTGGGGTTATCTTGACACTGCCTATAGAGTGGGGATATCTACTCGCTGCCTATTGAGTGGGGATATCTAGACACTGCCTACAGAGTGGGGTTATCTTAGAGTGGGGATATCTAGACGCTGCCTATAGAGTGGGGATATCTAGACGCTGCCTATAGAGAGGGGATATCTAGACGCTGCCTATAGAGTGGGGATATATCTATAGAGAGGGGATATCTAGACGCTGCCTATAGAGTGGGGATATCTAGACGCTGCCTATAGAGAGGGGATATCTAGACGCTGCCTATAGAGAGGGGATATCTAGACGCTGCCTATAGAGAGGGGATATCTAGACGCTGCCTATAGAGAGGGGATATCTAGCGCTGCCTATAGAGAGGGGATATCTAGACGCTGCCTATAGAGGGGGATATCTAGACGCTGCCTATAGAGGGGGATATCTAGAGAGGGGGATATCGCTGCCTATAGAGAGGGGATATCTAGACGCTGCCTATAGAGTGGGGATATCTAGACGCTGCCTATAGAGTGGGGATATCTAGACGCTGCCTATAGAGAGGGGATATCTAGACGCTGCCTATAGAGAGGGGATATCTAGACGCTGCCTATAGAGAGGGGATATCTAGACGCTGCCTATAGAGTGGGGATATCTAGACGCTGCCTATAGAGTGGGGATATCTAGACGCTGCCTATAGAGTGGGGATATCTAGACGCTGCCTATAGAGTATCTAGGGCCTATAGAGAGGGGATATCTAGACGCTGCCTATAGAGTGGGGATATCTAGACGCTGCCTATAGAGTGGGGATATCTAGACGCTGCCTATAGAGTGGGGATATCTAGACGCTGCCTATAGAGTGGGGATATCTATGCCTATAGAGAGGGGATATCTAGACGCTGCCTATAGAGTGGGGATATCTAGACGCTGCCTATAGAGTGGGGATATCTAGACGCTGCCTATAGAGTGGGGATATCTAGACGCTGCCTATAGAGTGGGGATATCTAGACGCTGCCTATAGAGTGGGGATATCTAGACGCTGGGGGGGATATCTAGACGCTGCCTATATCTAGAGCTGCCTATAGAGGGGGATATCTAGACGCTGCCTATAGAGTGGGGATATCTAGACGCTGCCTATAGAGTGGGGATATCTAGACGCTGCCTATAGAGTGGGGATATCTAGACGCTGCCTATAGAGTGGGGATATCTAGACGCTGCCTATAGAGTGGGGATATCTAGACGCTGCCTATAGAGTGGGGATATCTAGACGCTATAGAGTGGGGATATCTAGACGCTGCCTATAGAGGGGGATATCTAGACGCTGCCTATAGAGTGGGGATATCTAGACGCTGCCTATAGAGTGGGGATATCTAGACGCTGCCTATAGAGAGGGGATATCTAGACGCTGCCTATAGAGTGGGGATATCTAGACGCTGCCTATAGAGTGGGGATATCTAGACGCTGCCTATAGAGTGGGGATATCTAGACGCTGCCTATAGAGTGGGGATATCTAGACGCTGCCTATAGAGTGGGGATATCTAGACGCTGCCTATAGAGTGGGGATATCTAGACGCTGCCTATAGAGTGGGGATATCTAGACGCTGCTGAGTGGGGATATCTAGACGCTGCCTATAGAGTGGGGATATCTAGACGCTGCCTATAGAGGGGGATATCTAGATATCTATAGACTAGCTGCCTATAGAGTGGGGATATCTAGACGCTGCCTATAGAGTGGGGATATCTAGACGCTGCCTATAGAGTGGGGATATCTAGACGCTGCCTATAGAGTGGGGATATCTAGACGCTGCCTATAGAGTGGGGATATCTAGACGCTGCCTATAGAGTGGGGATATCTAGACGCTGCCTATAGAGTGGGGGATATCTAGACGCTGCCTATAGAGTATCTAGACGCTGCCTATAGAGTGGGGATATCTAGACGCTGCCTATAGAGTGGGGATATCTAGACGCTGCCTATAGAGTGGGGATATCTAGACGCTGCCTATAGAGTGGGGATATCTAGACGCTGCCTATAGAGTGGGGATATCTAGACGCTGCCTATAGAGTGGGGATATCTATCCTATAGAGTGGGGATATCTAGACGCTGCCTATAGAGTGGGGATATCTAGACGCTGCCTATAGAGTGGGGATATCTAGACGCTGCCTATAGAGTGGGGATATCTAGACGCTGCCTATAGAGTGGGGATATCTAGACGCTGCCTATAGAGTGGGGATATCTAGCGCTGCCTATAGAGAGGGGATATCTAGACGCTGCCTATAGAGGGGGATATCCTATAGAGTGGGGATATCTAGACGCTGCCTATAGAGTGGGGATATCTAGACGCTGCCTATAGAGGGGGATATCTAGACGCTGCCTATAGAGTGGGGATATCTAGACGCTGGAGGGGATATCTAGACGCTGCCTATAGAGGGGATATCTAGACGCTGCCTATAGAGAGGGGATATCTAGACGCTGCCTATAGAGTGGGGATATCTAGACGCTGCCTATAGAGTGGGGATATCTAGACGCTGCCTATAGAGTGGGGATATCTAGACGCTGCCTATAGAGTGGGGATATCTAGACGCTGCCTATAGAGGGGGGATATCTAGACGCTGCCTATAGAGTGGGGATATCTAGAGTGGGGATATCTAGCTGCCTATAGAGGGGGATATCTAGACGCTGCCTATAGAGTGGGGATATCTAGACGCTGCCTATAGAGTGGGGATATCTAGACGCTGCCTATAGAGTGGGGATATCTAGATCTAGACGCTGCCTATAGAGTGGGGATATCTAGACGCTGCCTATAGAGGGGGATATCTAGACGCTGCCTATAGAGTGGGGATATCTATCTATAGAGTGGGGATATCTAGACGCTGCCTATAGAGGGGGGGATATCTAGACGCTGCCTATAGAGTGGGGATATCTAGACGCTGCCTATAGAGGGGGATATCTAGACGCTGCCTATAGAGTGGGGATATCTAGACGCTGCCTATAGAGTGGGGATATCTAGACGCTGCCTATAGAGTGGGGATATCTAGACGCTGCCTATAGAGTGGGGATATCTATAGAGTGGGGATATCTAGACGCTGCCTATAGAGTGGGGATATCTAGACGCTGCCTATAGAGTGGGGATATCTAGACGCTGCCTATAGAGTGGGGATATCTAGACGCTGCCTATAGAGGGGGATATCTAGACGCTGCCTATATCTAGAGTGGGGGGGATATCTAGACGCTGCCTATAGAGGGGGATATCTAGACGCTGCCTATAGAGTGGGGATATCTAGACGCTGCCTATAGAGTGGGGATATCTAGACGCTGCCTATAGAGTGGGGATATCTAGACGCTGCCTATAGAGGGGGATATCTAGACGCTCTAGCGCTGCCTATAGAGGGGGATATCTAGACGCTGCCTATAGAGTGGGGATATCTAGACGCTGCCTATAGAGTGGGGATATCTAGACGCTGCCTATAGAGTGGGGCTGCCTATAGAGTGGGGATATCTAGACGCTGCCTATAGAGCTGCCTATAGGGGGGATATCTAGACGCTGCCTATAGAGTGGGGATGGGATATCTAGACGCTGCCTATAGAGTGGGGATATCTAGACGCTGCCTATAGAGTGGGGATATCTAGACGCTGCCTATAGAGTGGGGATATCTAGACGCTGCCTATAGAGTGGGGATATCTAGACGCTGCCTATAGAGTGGGGATATCTAGACGCTGCCTATAGAGGGGGGATATCTAGACGCTGCCTATAGAGTGGGGATATCTAGACGCTGCCTATAGAGTGGGGATATCTAGACGCTGCCTAGAGTGGGGATATCTAGACGCTGCCTATAGAGTGGGGATATCTAGACGCTGCCTATAGAGTGGGGATATCTAGACGCTGCCTATAGAGTGGGGATATATCTAGACGCTGCCTATAGAGTGGGGATATCTAGCTGCCTATAGAGTGGGGATATCTAGACGCTGCCTATAGAGGGGGATATCTAGACGCTGCCTATAGAGTGGGGATATCTAGACGCTGCCTATAGAGTGGGGATATCTAGACGCTGCCTATAGAGGGGGATATCTAGACGCTGCCTATAGAGTGGGGATATCTAGACGCTGCCTATAGAGATATCTAGACGCTGCCTATAGAGTGGGGATATCTAGACGCTGCCTATAGAGTGGGGATATCTAGACGCTGCCTGCCTATAGAGGGGGATATCTAGACGCTGCCTATAGAGTGGGATATCTAGACGCTGCCTATAGAGAGGGGATATCTAGACGCTGCCTATAGAGGGGGATATCTAGACGCTGCCTATAGAGAGGGGATATCCTATAGAGGGGGATATCTAGATATCTAGACGCTGCCTATAGAGTGGGGATATCTAGACGCTGCCTATAGAGTGGGGATATCTAGACGCTGCCTATAGAGAGGGGATATCTAGACGCTGCCTATAGAGGGGGATATCTAGACGCTGCCTATAGAGAGGGATATCTAGACGCTGCCTATAGAGGGGGATATCTAGACGGGGGGGATATCTAGACGCTGCCTATAGAGTGGGGATATCTATCTAGACGCTGCCTATAGAGTGGGGATATCTAGACGCTGCCTATAGAGTGGGGATATCTAGACGCTGCCTATAGAGTGGGGATATCTAGACGCTGCCTATAGAGGGGGATATCTAGACGCTGCCTATAGAGTGGGGATATCTAGACGCTGCCTATAGAGTGGGGATATCTAGACGCTGCCTATAGAGGGGGGATATCTAGACGCTGCCTATAGAGGGGGATATCTAGACGCTGCCTATAGAGTGGGGATATCTAGACGCTGCCTATAGAGTGGGGATATCTAGACGCTGCCTATAGAGAGGGGATATCTAGACGCTGCCTATAGAGTGGGGATATCTAGACGCTGCCTATAGAGTGGGGATATCTAGACGCTGCCTATAGAGTGGGGATATCTAGACGCTGCCTATAGAGTGGGGATATCTAGACGCTGCCTATATCTAGACGAGAGGGGATATCTAGACGCTGCCTATAGAGTGGGGATATCTAGACGCTGCCTATAGAGGGGGGATATCTAGACGCTGCCTATAGAGTGGGGATATCTAGACGCTGCCTATAGAGTGGGGATATCTAGACGCTGCCTATAGAGTGGGGATATCTAGACGCTGCCTATAGAGTGGGGATATCTAGACGCTGCCTATAGAGTGGGGATATCTAGACGCTGCCTATAGAGTGGGGATATCTAGACGCTGCCTATAGAGTGGGGATATCTAGACGCTGCCTATAGAGTGGGGATATCTATGCCTAGAGTGGGGATATCTGCCTATAGAGTGGGGATATCTAGACGCTGCCTATAGAGTGGGGATATCTAGACGCTGCCTATAGAGTATCTAGGGGATATCTAGACGCTGCCTATAGAGGGGGATATCTAGACGCTGCCTATAGAGAGGGGATATCTATATAGAGTGGGGATATCTATAGAGTGGGGATATCTAGACGCTGCCTATAGAGTGGGGGGGATATCTAGACGCTGCCTATAGAGAGGGGATATCTAGACGCTGCCTATAGAGAGGGATATCTAGACGCTGCCTATAGATGGGATATCTAGACGCTGCCTATAGAGGGGGATATCTAGACGCTGCCTATAGAGGGGGATATCTAGACGCTGCCTATAGAGAGGGGATATCTAGACGCTGCCTATAGGGGGGATATCTAGACGCTGCCTATAGAGGGGGATATCTAGACGCTGCCTATAGAGTGGGGATATCTAGACGCTGCCTATAGAGTGGGGATATCTAGACGCTGCCTATAGAGGGGGATATCTAGACGCTGCCTATAGAGTGGGGATATCTAGACGCTGCCTATAGAGAGGGGATATCTAGACGCTGCCTATAGAGTGGGGATATCTAGACGCTGCCTATAGAGTGGGGATATCTAGACGCTGCCTATAGAGAGGGGATATCTAGACGCTGCCTATAGAGTGGGGATATCTAGACGCTGCCTATAGAGTGGGGATATCTAGACGCTGCCTATAGAGGGGGATATCTAGACGCTGCCTATAGAGTGGGGATATCTAGACGCTGCCTATAGAGAGGGGATATCTAGGCTGCCTATAGAGTGGGGATATCTAGACGCTGCCTATAGAGTGGGGATATCTAGATATCTAGACGCTGCCTATAGGCTGCTATAGAGGGGGATATCTAGACGCTGCCTATAGAGTGGGGATATCTAGACGCTGCCTATAGAGTGGGGATATCTAGACGCTGCCTATAGAGTGGGGATATCTAGACGCTGCCTATAGAGAGGGGATATCTAGACGGAGATATCTAGACGCTGCCTATAGAGAGGGGATATCTATCTAGACGCTGCCTATAGAGTGGGGATATCTAGACGCTGCCTATAGAGGGGGATATCTAGACGCTGCCTATAGAGTGGGGATATCTAGACGCTGCCTATAGAGTGGGGATATCTAGACGCTGCCTATAGAGTGGGGATATCTATAGAGTGGGGATATCTAGACGCTGCCTATAGAGTGGGGATATCTAGACGCTGCCTATAGAGGGGGATATCTAGACTGCCTATAGACGCTGCCTATAGAGTGGGGATATCTAGACGCTGCCTATAGAGGGGGATATCTAGACGCTGCCTATAGAGTATCTAGACGCTGCCTATAGAGGGGGGATATCTAGACGCTGCCTATAGAGTGGGGATATCTAGACGCTGCCTATAGAGTGGGGATATCTAGACGCTGCCTATAGAGTGGGGATATCTAGACGCTGCCTATAGAGTGGGGATATCTACACGCTGCCTATAGAGTGGGGATATCTAGACGCTGCCTATAGAGTGGGGATATCTAGACGCTGCCTATAGAGTGGGGATATCTAGACGCTGCCTATAGATCTAGACGCTGCCTATAGGGGGGATATCTAGACGCTGCCTATAGAGGGGGATATCTAGACGCTGCCTATAGAGCTGCCTATAGAGGGGGATATCTAGACGCTGCCTATAGAGTGGGGATATCTAGATATAGAGGGGGATATCTAGACGCTGCCTATAGAGTGGGGATATCTAGACGCTGCCTATAGAGAGGGGATATCTAGACGCTGCCTATAGAGGGGGGATATCTAGACGCTGCCTATAGAGAGGGGATATCTAGACGCTGCCTATAGAGGGGATATCTAGACGCTGCCTATAGAGGGGGGATATCTAGACGCTGCCTATAGAGGGGATATCTAGACGCTGCCTATAGAGGGGGGATATCTAGACGCTGCCTATAGAGTGGGGATATCTAGACGCTGCCTATAGAGGGGGATATCTAGACGCTGCCTATAGAGTGGGGATATCTAGGGCCTATAGATGGGGATATCTAGACGCTGCCTATAGAGTGGGGATATCTAGACGCTGCCTATAGAGTGGGGATATCTAGACGCTGCCTATAGAGGGGGATATCTAGACGCTGCCTATAGAGGGGGGATATCTAGACGCTGCCTATAGAGAGGGGATATCTAGACGCTGCCTATAGAGTGGGGATATCTAGACGCTGCCTATAGAGTGGGGATATCTAGACGCTGCCTATAGAGTGGGGATATCTAGACGCTGCCTATAGAGTGGGGATATCTAGACGCTGCCTATAGAGAGGGGATATCTAGACGCTGCCTATATAGTGGGGATATCTAGATGCTGCCTATAGAGTGGGGATGGGATATCTAGACGCTGCCTATAGAGTGGGGATATCTAGATGCTGCCTATAGAGTGGGGATGGGATATCTAGACGCTGCCTATAGAGTGGGGATATCTAGACGCTGCCTATAGAGTGGGGATATCTAGACGCTGCCTATAGATATCTAGACTGCCTATAGAGTGGGGATATCTAGGGCCTATATCTAGACGCTGCCTATAGAGTGGGGATATCTAGACGCTGATAGAGTGGGGATCTAGACGCTGCCTATAGAGTGGGGATATCTGACGCTGCCTATAGAGTGGGGATATCTAGACGCTGCCTATAGAGTGGGGATATCTAGGCTGCCTATAGAGGGGGATATCTAGACGCTGCTATAGAGGGGATATCTAGACGCTGCCTATAGAGTGGGGATATATCTAGACGCTGCCTATAGAGTGGGGATATCTAGACGCTGCCTATAGAGAGGGGATATCTAGACGCTGCCTATAGAGTGGGGGGATATCTAGACGCTGCCTATAGAGGGGGATATCTAGACGCTGCCTATAGAGTGGGGATATCTAGACGCTGCCTATAGAGTGGGGATATCTAGACGCTGCCTATAGAGTGGGGATATCTAGACGCTGCCTATAGAGAGGGGATATCTAGACGCTGCCTATAGAGTGGGGATATCTAGACGCTGCCTATAGAGGGGGGGATATCTAGACGCTGCCTATAGAGTGGGGATATATCTAGACGCTGCCTATAGAGTGGGGATCTATGCTAGAGTGGGGATATCTAGCTGCCTATAGAGTGGGATATCTAGACGCTGCCTATAGAGGGGGATATCTAGACGCTGCCTATAGAGTGGGGATATCTAGACGCTGCCTATAGAGTGGGGATATCTAGACGCTGCCTATAGAGATATCTAGGGGATATCTAGACGCTGCCTATAGAGTGGGGATATCTAGACGCTGCCTATAGAGTGGGGATGGGATATCTAGACGCTGCCTATAGAGTGGGGATGGCCTATAGATATCTAGACGCTGCCTATAGAGGGGGATATCTAGACGCTGCCTATAGAGTGGGGATATCTAGACGCTGCCTATAGAGTGGGGATGCCTATAGAGATATCTAGACGCTGCCTATAGAGTGGGGATATATCTAGACGCTGCCTATAGAGTGGGGATGGGATATCTAGACGCTGCCTATAGAGGGGGATATCTAGACGCTGCCTATAGAGAGGGGATATCTAGACGCTGCCTATAGAGTGGGGATATCTAGACGCTGCCTATAGAGTGGGGATATCTAGACGCTGCCTATAGAGTGGGGATGGGATATCTAGACGCTGCCTATAGAGAGGGGATATCTAGACGCTGCCTATAGAGTGGGGATATCTAGATGCTGCCTATAGAGTGGGGATGGGATATCTAGACGCTGCCTATAGAGAGGGGATATCTAGATGCTGCCTATATCTAGACGCTGCCTATAGAGTATCTAGGGGATATCTAGACGCTGCCTATAGAGTGGGGATGGGATATCTAGACGCTGCCTATAGAGTGGGGATGGGATATCTAGACGCTGCCTATAGAGTGGGGATGGGATATCTAGACGCTGCTATAGAGTGGGGATGATATCTAGCTGCCTATAGAGTGGGGATGGGATATCTAGACGCTGCCTATAGAGTGGGGATGGGATATCTAGACGCTGCCTATAGAGAGGGGATATCTAGACGCTGCCTATAGAGTGGGGATGGGATATCTAGACGCTGCCTATAGAGTGGGGATGGGATATCTAGACGCTGCCTATAGAGTGGGGATATCTAGACGCTGGGATATCTAGCTGTAATATCTCTATGCTCGTGACCCCTCTCTCGTCCTCGCTATTCTTCCAGAGTCTTATCTAGTTGTTTTTAAAGGAGAGAAGAGGAGACTTGTTCCTGTGCTCTCGCTCTTTCTCTGTGTAATCTGCTGAGTAGGTGTGATTAATACAGAGCTCAACAGAGGTGAATGGAGAGGCCATGGTCCCATTCACCTCCGTATGCATGGAGAGAGAGACTTACCTACCTGAACAGTGTTATAACCTCAAGTTGGGTTGATAAATCCTAAAAAGCAGGCAGCATCCTGGACTCCTCGGGTCCTTTCCAGAGGGAAAGATGGCAGGAAGACAGAAGGACTCCTTGTTAGTGTTATAAGCACAATTCATGTATGTGAGTCTCAATACTGTCAACCTCTTTTCTTTTGTCATCCTTCGTGCCTTTTCTGACTGGAAAGTTGACGTGAATGCTGGCAGCCACATTGATGTTTCATTGATTTCTTCTGCCTCAGTTATTCAGGTGAAGGTGTCTATTCCCCTCATCTCCTAGAGAGAAACAGGCCATGGAACAAAGAGAGCTAGTGTGCGTTAGTGACTGCAGACATTTTGGCTCTGCTCTGGGTTTCCTCTCACTCAGATGCCTGCTTTCTAGTTGTTGGATTGGAGGTGGTGTACTCAGACTGTTTACTTTTCTCTCTAACCTTCAGACCTATGCTTATTTGTTTAGCTGCTTTTTCCCCTCTCTGTGTGCTGTCAAAAGTGAGGCTATTCTTAGGTTGTCCCTCAGTTCCTCCCTCTCTCCTTCTCTCTCTCACTCCCTCTTTTTCTCCTCCTCCTGCTCTCCCTTCTCGCTCCAAAATGGCCCTCAGTTGGCATTGAGCTGCCACTCCCGGTTACTGCCACATGAGTCGGCGCTGGCAATCACATCACAGCAGCCTTTGATTGTGCTGACCTTTCCAGGTCGACGAGCCGATGCCTGATAATAACATTGTTTGATTGGTGGAGTGGAGATGTAATTGATTGATCCGCTCGCGATGTCTGCGGTCAAGGTCTACAGAAGAAGAGCGAGGGAAGCAGACGCGGGCGTGGATCCTGTGGGGTCCCTCTCTCCCTCCTTCTCCCCTTCTCCTTCCCCCCTCTCTTTGTGTCCAATGGGGGTAGAGGGGGATGGAGGGAGGAGGATAAGTAGGAAGATGGAGGATAGAAAGGTAATAACTTAAGTAGACTAACTCCTATATCCATGTTACTACACAGTATTAACTTTAATCGCTATATCTATGTAATTACACACTAACTGTTTTCCCTGTCTATGTTACTACACAGTATTAACTGTAATCCCTGTCTATGTTACTACACAGTATTAACTGTAATCCCTGTCTATGTTACTACACAGTATTAACTGTAATCCCTGTCTATGTTACTACACAGTATTACTACACAGTAACTGTAATCCCTGTCTATGTTACTATTAACTGTAATCCCTGTCTATGTTACTACACAGTATTAACTGTAATCCCTGTCTATGTTACTACACAGTATTAACTGTAATCCCTGTCTATGTTACTACACAGTATTAACTGTAATCCCTGTCTATGTTACTACACAGTATTAACTGTAATCCCTGTCTATGTTACTACACAGTATTAACTGTAATCCCTGTCTATGTTACTATCTGTAATCCCTGTCTATGTTACTACACAGTATTAACTGTAATCCCTGTCTATGTTACTACACAGTATTAACTGTAATCCCTGTCTATGTTACTACACAGTATTAACTGTAATCCCTGTCTATGTTACTACACAGTATTAACTGTAATCCCTGTCTATGTTACTACACAGTATTAACCCTGTCTGTAATCCCCCTGTCTATGTTACTACACAGTATTAACTGTAATCCCTGTTACTACACAGTATTAACTGTAATCCCTGTCTATGTTACTACACAGTATTAACTGTAATCCCTAACTGTAATCCCTGTCTATGTTACTACACAGTATTAACTGTAATCCCTGTCTATGTTACTACACAGTATTAACTGTAATCCCTGTAATACTACACAGTATTAACTGTAATCCCTGTAATCCCTGTCTATGTTACTGTTTAACTGTAATCCCTGTCTATGTTACTACACAGTATTAACTGTAATCCCTGTCTATGTTACTACACAGTATTAACTGTAATCCCTGTCTATGTTACTACACAGTATTAACTGTAATCCCTGTCTATTAACTGTAATCCCTACTATGTTACTACACAGTATTAACTGTAATCCCTGTCTATGTTAACTACACAGTTATTAACTGTAATCCCTGTCTATGTTACTACACAGTATTAACTGTAATCCCTGTCTATGTTACTACACAGTATTAACTGTAATCCCTGTTACTATTAACTGTAATCCCTGTCTACTACACAGTATTAACTGTAATCCCTGTCTATGTTACTACACAGTGTTAACTGTAATCCCTGTCTATGTTACTACACAGTATTAATTGTAATCCCTGTCTATGTTACTACACAGTGTTAACTGTAATCCCTGTCTATGTTACTACACAGTATTAACTGTAATCCCTGTCTATGTTACTACACAGTATTAACTGTAATCCCTGTCTATGTTACTACACAGTATTAACTGTAATCCTTGTCTATGCTACTACACAGTATTAACTATAATCCCTGTCTATGTTACTACACAGTATTAACTATACAAACTATACAACTTCTACGAAGAGGTTTCTTTTTAAACCCGTCATGATGTTAGTTAACAAACACAACAGGCTCATTATAATGTTAGACATCAGCGAGAGGAGATTGTTAATGATCCTAATTGGTCGTTGCATAAAATAATCCATCTCTTCCCGGCCTGATGGTAGTTAATTAAGGTCCGATCCAGATAGCCTCCACTAACAGTTCTCTTTAATCCAATAGCAGCTAAACAGCAACCAGAGACAAACGGGAGCTAAATAGAAATCAAAGTGTGTAATTGGCTGTTATTGGAGTTGGATAAAGGGATGTTTGTTTGTGAGGGATACTTCTAACAACACAGTGGATATGAATAGGGGTCTGTTTGTGACAGAAGACTTTTGATCATTCAACCAACACTTCCTACACATTGTCAGAGAATAACAAGAGAGAAAGTATACACACACACACACACACACACACACACACACACACACACACACACACTTTCATAAGTGAGGTGCTGCTGACTACAGGAAAGGAGTCTGAACTTTGGAGTAGGAATGAAAGTCACACCCTGGTGAAGAGGCACTGAAGCTGAAATGAAGAGAGATCACTGAAATAAATGACACTGAAATGAAGCCCAGACAGGTAACTTCCTGAAGAGTAGAGGTACCTGCCTGTTCTGCATTGAAAGGTAGGGAGCTAATTTCCTGTTCTACAATGAAGAATAGAACAGCAACGTTTTATTATCTCCCAAAGGTTGTGTCA
>NC_088238.1:16088074-16095574 GCF_036934945.1 Oncorhynchus masou masou | reverse complement strand
GTGCAAATTAGATTGGAACTTTGTGAAACAGCAGTATTGAGTATTGCCACCAGCTCCCTTGACAACTGCACTGAAACATGCGCGTGGCTTAATGAGAAAATTCCAAAGTGGCTCTTGAAAGTGTCTGTGACGCTGGAGAATGGAGTGGCATCTTTCTTTAATACTGACCTGCTGGGAGTCCGTTGGGTGTCATTGATATATGAATGGCGATCAGCCGTAACAATACTGTTATTCAACCAAAGCCTATATCCAAGAGAGTGTTGTGATGAAACGACTTGTCTTCTTATGTGGCAATGCTTCTCTCAGAACTATTTCACTAGTCAAAACAAAAAGAAACACATTTACTTTACAGTCCAAGTTTATTGAATACTTCTGTTTTTCCCTGGGAAACACACTCACCAAACACCCTCACCCAACGGCACCCTCACCCAACGGCACCCTCACCCAACGGCACCCTCACCCAACGGCACCCTCACCCAACGGCACCCTCACCCAACGGCACCCTCACCCAACGGCACCCTCACCCAAAGGCACCCTCACCCAAAGGCACCCTCACCCAACGGCACCCTCACCCAACGGCACCCTCACAGACTGAGACAGGCCACCCAAGACAGGCCACCCAAGCAGCATAGATCTGTTGCTATGGTTACGTGGAGGTTGCTGCAGTGTTGTCTCAGCGTCCTCTTAAGGTTACTATGACTCTGCCTGCCAATGACCTAAACACACTGTAACCTCTATGGAAGGATCTGTCCTGGTTTACCCTCATCTCTTAACGCTCGACTGCCCTCTCTTTCCCTCATTTACCCCCATCCTCCCCTCAGGTGAGGGCGTCCTTCTCTCCTTTCCTCTGTCCTTTCTTTTCCTCCCCCATTGCCCTTCTCCTCCGCTCACTCAGAAATCAGAGGGCTTAATGACAGCAGGCATGTCCAGTCAGCTGACCCCAACTAACCTCCTAAACAGTGCAGGCACAACTATACTTGTGTGTGCGCTCACACACACACATTGCGCAAAAAGAACACACACACACACTGTCACTTCTCAGCAGAAGAACAGAAGCAAAAGGTCAGAGGTCAAGGTTGTCTGTTCCTTCCCCCTCAGGGCATCTTCAGTTAGCTGCAACACAAATGCACAGCGTCAGACAGACAGACAGACAGCTCTGTACGTGATATGAAGAGATCTATAAATAATTGAACCCCCACATCATATTCATATCAGACAGTACTGCACACAGTAGCCCGTATGATATGGTAATGGCTGTGTGTGAGTGAGCCTCTGCCTTCTGAAGGGAAGCCATTCCATTCCAACCTGTGCTCTGTATTGGGATGTGTAGGCAACATCCTTGCTGTGGATATGACAGCCAAAGCACAGGGGTGACGCCCGCTGCTGGAATTGCATCTCATCGTCGACACGACTGTCCCAAATACAGAGCCATGTCATTTTATTTGATTGATCCGTTTCAGCAAGCGTCACTATGGAGAAAAGGAACGGTGGGGGGGACACGGGGTCTGTGGGGACACGGGGTCTGTGGGGACACGGGGTCTGTGGGGACACGGGGTCTGTGGGGACACGGGGTCTGTGGGGACACGGGGTCTGTGGGGACACGGGGGGGGACGGGGTCTGTGGGGACACGGGGTCTGTGGGGACACGGGGTCTGTGGGGACGGGGTCTGTGGGGACAGGGGTCTGTGGGGACACGGGGTCTGTGGGGACACGGGGTCTGTGGGGGGACGGGGTCTGGGGGGACGGGGTCTGTGGGGACGGGGTCTGTGGGGACGGGGTCTGTGGGGACGGGGTCTGTGGGGACACGGGGTCTGTGGGGACACGGGGTCTGTGGGGACGGGGTCTGGGGTCTGTGGGACGCGGGGTCTGTGGGACGCGGGGTCTGTGGGGACGGGGTCTGTGGAGACGGGGAGGGGCCCTGCAGTGAAATGAATGTCCAAATGCAATGCTGGGGGAGGGAGGGGGGGAAGAGTGATCTCGAGTGCATCCAGTCCACACATTTTGTCCAGAGCAATATGCAGGGAAGGGGGTGTCATTATGGGGACAGTCTTTGACCTTAATGCATCAAATCAAATGTATTTATTCAAATCACATCACATTTTATTGGCCGCGTGCACATATTTAGCAGATGTTATTGCGGATGTCTCAAAATGCTTGGGAGAGACGAAGGTTGAAAGCCTTGCGTCCTCCGAAACACAACCCAACCGCACTGGTTCTTAACACAGCGTGCATCCAACCCGGAAGCCAGCCTCACCAATGTGTCGGAGGAAACACCATGCACCTGGCGACCTGGTTAGCGTGCACTGCACCCGGCACGCCACAGGAGTCGCTACATCACGCACTAGTGACTCCTGTGGCGGGCCGGGATTAGTGCACACTGACACAGTCACCAGGTGTACGGTGTTTCCTCCTACACATTGGTGCGGCTGGCTTCCGGGTTAAGTGTGCATTGTGTCAAGAAGCAGTTCGGCTTGGTTGGTTGTGTTTTGGAGGACGCATGGCTCTCGACCTTCGCCTCTCCCGAGTCCATACGGGAGTTGCAGCGATGAGACAAGACCTTAACTAGACTGATACCACGAAATTGGGGAGAAAAGGGGATAAGGAAAAGGGATCATATCTTCCACCTGGTCAGTCTGTCATGAAATGTAGTTGTGTACTCAGTGCATATTTCAAAGCAGCAGCTCTGTCATTACCAGAGGGCAAATTGACTGTCAATTTTAAGGCCCCAAGGCTTTTTGTCTGAGCTTAGTCGAGAGTTAAGTGTTTTCTTGGAGGACAGTGCAGCTCAGGCACACTCTGTGTGTGTGTGTGTGTGTGTGCACACATTTGTGAGTGTGTGTGTGTGAGTGAGCGAGAGTGTGGTGTGTGTGTGTGTGTGTGTGTGTGTGTGTGTGTACACACAGGTGTTCCTAGTTCCAAGAAAGTCTGTTTTCTTTTTGGGCGATTTAAACCCCCCTCTAGGTGATCCAGATGGATCTGTGTTGGTACATAACTCCAGCAATCCAGCCTCATTGATTTGTATCCCAGGGTCTGGTGCGTTACCCTCCTCGCTCCATCTAACTTCACCCCTCATCCTTGGTGTGCTCCTGTAAGTTTGGCTTCAGTTTGACCCTGTTGGAGCCACCTTCTACTTAATAAATCTCCCACTGTGTTCATTTGACATTGAGCTTCAAGTTTGAGAGGACATGGATTTCTATGCTGAGATAGAAGGCTTTTCCCAGACAGTCAGAAGCTTATCTGACTCTCTTGTCGTGGGAGAAGGGTCCAAAGGTGAAATAATTCCCAGCCCTGTTTTCACACCTAATGTCACCTTGATTTGAGTTTCAATCTCTTTTTACATGGTTCTCGAGCCAAAAAACACCTAAGAGAAAAATGTATGTCTTGTATGTATTCATATGGTCTTTAAGTGAGATAAGCTCCAAGGTGAAAGGTTGCCAGTACGTTAGCACATGCCCTTGTATAAACACCCTGTGGTGTTGCTATTTTACTTAAGCCCCTCTGTTGTTATCCAACTGTTTCCTCTTCTCCGCTTCCTTAAACAGCACCTGCAGGAAATAGCCTGTTTATTGCTTCCTGTAAATCCCAGTCTTGTAATTGGAAAAATGTCCAAACTATAAAGCATTCAGGAGCAGAGAGATACTGTATAGTGCAACAGCCTGGACCACACCTGCCTTTGCCTAACTCATGGGGACTGATTGGGTCGTCAGCTACTGTAGGAAGGAGGTGGATGGGATGTGTATTGTGGGACGTTGGGTTCGGTACCTGTAAGTGAGGCATTTGCTCGCTCTTATTAGGAGTGTAAAGGGGAAATGGCTTCAGCCGTTCAGTTCAGCCATTTAAGCCTGAAGGACATGATTGGGCCTTTCTGAAGAGCTTGAATTGCCCCAACTGTCCCAATGTCAATCACCCACATCTCTCTCTATAGCCCCCCATTGAACAACCAACAGTGCAGAACAGCCCAATCACCTGCTTTCCCCTCCATAGACCTCCATTATATGTTATTATACAGTATGCACAAAGCAGCGATTTACCCCCATACATTCCCATTATATAGGCTGTCCTCCCTCTGCTCTCAAGGCCTAATGGGTCAATCTCACTGGTTTTCTACCAGCTGCCTGCCTCCTCTCAGACAACACTATTCAGAGGAAAACCACTGGGCCTTGGCAAAGAGATGCATTGTGTGGGCCAGGGGATTGGTGTGTGTGTAAGCTAGCTTGTGCAGTTTGGTGTGTGTGTGTGCACCTGCCCATGTGTTCTATTGTTCGAGGGGAAGTGTGTTGTTGCATAGCCACTACAGCCTGTAACTACCCTTATTGTAATTTTTATTTTTTATTTTATTTTACCTTTATTTAACCAGGCAAGTCAGTTAAGAACAAATTCTTATTTTCAATGACGGCCTGGGAACAGTGGGTTAACTGCCTGTTCAGGGGCAGAACGACAGATTTGTACCTTGTCAGCTCGGGTTGTTTGAACTCGCAACCTTCCGGTTACTAGTCCAACGCTCTAACCACTAGGCTACCCTGCCGCCCCTGCCGTAATGGACATTAGCATGGGTCATATCCACTACAGCCTGTAACTACCCTTATTGTAATGTACATTAGCATGGGTCATATCCACTACAGCCTGTAACTACCCTTATTGTCATGGGTCATATCCACTACAGCCTGTAACTACCCTTATTGTAATGGACATTAGGGTCATATCCACTACTACCCTTATTGCCTGTAACTACCCTTAACTTGTAATGGACATTAGCATGGGTCATATCCACTACAGCCTGTAACTACCCTTATTTAATGGACATTAGCATATCCATGTTATATCCACTACAGCCTGTAACATTATTGCATGGGTCATATCCACTACAGCCTGTAACTACCCTTATTGTAATGGACATTAGCATGGGTCATATCCACTACAGCCTGTAACTACCCTTATTGTAATGGACATTAGCATGGGTCATATCCACTACAGCCTGTAACTACCCTTATTGTAATGGACATTAGCATGGGTCATATCCACTACAGCCTGTAACTACCCTTATTGTAATGGACATTAGCATGGGTCATATCCACTACAGCCTGTAACTACCCTTATTGTAATGGACATTAGCATGGGTCATATCCACTACAGCCTGTAACTACCCTAACTACCTACCCTTATTGTAATGGACATTAGCATGGGTCATATCCACTACAGCCTGTAACTACCCTTATTGTAATGGACATTAGCATGGGTCATATCCACTACAGCCTGTAACTACCCTTATTGTAATGGACATTAGCATGGGTCATATCCACTACAGCCTGTAACTACCCTTATTGTAATGGACATTAGCATGGGTCATATCCACTACAGCCTGTAACTACCCTTATTGTCAATGGACATTAGCATGGGTCATATCCACTACAGCCTGTAACTACCCTTATTGTAATGGGTTATATCCACTACAGCCTGTAACTACCCTTATTGTAATGGACATTAGCATGGGTCATATCCACTACAGCCTGTAACTACCCTTATTGTAATGGACATTAGCATGGGTCATATCCACTACAGCCTGTAACTACCCTTATTGTAATGGACATTAGCATGGGTCATATCCACTACAGCCTGTAACTACCCTTATTGTAATGGACATTAGCATGGGTCATATCCACTACAGCCTGTAACTACCCTTATTGTAATGTACATTAGCATGGGTCATATCCACTACAGCCTGTAACTACCCTTATTGTCATGTACATTAGCATGGGTCATATCCACTACAGCCTGTAACTACCCTTATTGTAATGTACATTAGCATGGGTCATATCCACTACAGCCTGTAACTGGGTCATATCCACTACAGCCTGTAACTACCCTTATTGTCATGTACATTAGCATATCCACTACAGCCTGTAACTACCCTTATTGTCATATCCATGTAACTACCCTTATTGTCATGTCCACTACAGCCTGTAACTACCCTTATTGTCAATGGACATTAGCATGGGTCATATCCACTACAGCCTGTAACTACCCTTATTGTCATGTACATTAGCATGGGTCATATCCACTACAGCCTGTAACTACCCTTATTGTAATGGACATTAGCATGGGTCATATCCACTACAGCCTGTAAATACCCTTATTGTCATGTACATTAGCACAGTTAATTTATTTCCGGTGCTCCTGCAGTTTAAAGGCTTTCAGTTAAATGAATACCCACATACATTGTATTTTCTCCACACTGGAGGAAGAGAGATGGGAGAAACCAAGAGTGAGGAGAGCAGATAAAGGGGAGGAAAAAAGAGAGGAGAAATAGGCATTTTCTCCACAGAGGAAGACGAGAGGTTGGAGACAGAAAGAGTAGGAGAAATGTGAGAAGAGAGCAGAGAACTTAGGGAACTTGGAGACATAAAGGGGACAAAAGAAATGAGGAATGGGGGAAGAGGTTGGAGAAACACAGAGCAGTAGAAAAGACAAGAGAGGAGAAGAAAGAAGAGAGAGGAGGCCACAGGACCTGCATGGCTTCTGTGCGGGTGATTTGTCATGGTGGCGCGACGTCAGCTAAACGAGGCCATCTCATTTCCTGTTGACTGCAGGAAGCCCAGACGGTGGGGAGAGCCTGAGGTGATCAATCTCACCTGTTTAATTGGTCTACACACCCACAGACAGGACCGGGCTCAAACACACACATATGCACACACACATATGCACACACACGGACACACACACACACACACAGAGAGAAGCATGGACACACGCTCACACACACTCCTACAAAGGTCTAGTACAGACACTGAGATTCACACAAAAAAGGGCCGGTATGGCGTAGGAGTGACGCCACCTGTTGGAAACAATACCTTACTGTAACATACAGATCATGTTTAGCCTGTTGTGGTGATCAGATTTAAAGTGACATCATTACAACAGTAGCACCATTATAACCTACACAATGGGGACAGTAACTCACTGAGGTGCATATAGGAAGACAATTCCCTCTGTGTTAGAATGAGGACAGTAGAACTCCCATAGCCCTCTTAGGAGAAAGACAGGGTTAGAATGAGGACAGTAGAACTCCCATAGCCCTCTTAGGTGAAAGACAGGGTTAGAATGAGGACAGTATAACTCCCATAGCCCTCTTAGGAGAAAGACAGGGTTAGAATGAGGACAGTATAACTCCCATAGCCCTCTTAGGAGAAAGACCTCCCATAGCCCTCTTAGGAGAAAGACAGGGTTAGAATGAGGACAGTAGAACTCCCATAGCCCTCTTAGGAGAAAGACAGGGTTAGAATGAGGACAGTAGAACTCCCATAGCCCTCTTAGGAGAAAGACAGGGTTAGAATGAGTATATATAACTCCCATAGCCCTCTTAGGAGAAAGACAGGGTTAGAATGAGTATAACTCCCATAGCCCTCTTAGGAGAAAGACAGGGTTAGAATGAGGACAGTAGAACTCCATAGCCCTCTTAGGTGAAAGACAGGGTTAGAATGAGGACAGTAGAACTCCCATAGCC
>NC_088238.1:16064428-16087574 GCF_036934945.1 Oncorhynchus masou masou | reverse complement strand
AATGAGGACAGTAGAACTCCCATAGCCCTCTTAGGTGAAAGACAGGGTTAGAATGAGGACAGTAGAACTCCCATAGCCCTCTTAGGTGAAAGACAGGGTTAGAATGAGGACAGTATAACTCCCCATAGCCCTCTTAGGTGAAAGACGGGGTTAGAATGAGGACAGTATAACCCCATAGCCCTCTTAGGAGAAAGACAGGGTTAGAATGAGTATATATAACTCCCATAGCCCTCTTAGGTGAAAGACAGGGTTAGAATGAGGACAGTAGAACTCCCATAGCCCTCTTAGGTGAAAGACATGGTTAGAATGAGGACAGTATAAACCCATAGCCCTCTTAGGAGAAAGACAGGGTTAGAATGAGTATATATAACTCCCATAGCCCTCTTCGGAGAAAGACATAGTTAGAATGAGGACAGGAGAACTCCCATAGCCCTCTTAGGAGAAAGACTGGGTTAGAATGAGTATATATAACTCCCATAACCCTCTTAGGTGAAAGACAGGGTTAGAATGAGGACAGTAGAACTCCCATAGCCCTCTTAGGTGAAAGACATAGTTAGAATGAGGACAGGAGAACTCCCATAGCCCTCTTAGGAGAAAGACAGGGGAATGAGGACAGTAGAACTTAGAATTAGAATGAGGACAGGATAACTCCCATAACCCTCTTAGGTGAAAGACAGGGTTAGAATGAGTATATATAACTCCCATAGCCCTCTTCGGAGAAAGACATGGTTAGAATGAGTATATATAACTCCCATAGCCCTCTTAGGAGAAAGAGAGGGTTAGAATGAGTATATATAACTCCCATAGCCCTCTTATGAGAAAGACAGGGTTAGAATGAGTATATATAACTCCCATAGCCCTCTTATGAGAAAGACAGGGTTAGAATGAGTATATATAACTCCCATAGCCCTCTTAGGTGAAAGACAGGGAATGAGGATATAACTCCCATAGCCCTCTTAGGTGAAAGACAGGGTTAGAATGATAACTCCCATAGCCCTCTTAGGAGAAAGAGAGGGTTAGAATGAGTATATATAACTCCCATAGCCCTCTTATGAGAAAGACAGGGTTAGAATGAGTATATATAACTCCCATAGCCCTCTTATGAGAAAGAGAGGGTTAGAATGAGTATATATAACTCCCATAGCCCTCTTAGGAGAAAGAGAGGGTTAGAATGAGTATATATAACTCCCATAGCCCTCTTATGAGAAAGACAGGGTTAGAATGAGTATATATAACTCCCATAGCCCTCTTATGAGAAAGAGAGGGTTAGAATGAGTATATAGAACTCCCATAGCCCTCTTATGAGAAAGAGAGGGTTAGAATGAGTATATAGAACTCCCATAGCCCTCTTAGGAGAAAGACAGGGTTAGAATGAGGACAGTAGAACTCCCATAGCCCTCTTAGGAGAAAGACTGGGTTAGAATGAGGACAGTAGAACTCCCATAGAGACAGGGTTAGAATGAGGACAGTAGAACTCCCATAGCCCTCTTAGGTGAAAGACCGGGTTAGAATGAGTATATATAACTCCCACAGCCCTCTTAGGAGAAAGACAGGGTTAGAATGAGGACAGTAGAACTCTCATAGCCCTCTTAGGAGAAAGACAGGGTTAGAATGAGTATATATAACTCCCATAACCCTCTTAGGTGAAAGACAGGGTTAGAATGAGTATATATAACTCCCATAGCCCTCTTAGGAGAAAGACAGGGTTAGAATGAGGACAGTATAACCCCATAGAGACAGGGTTAGAATGAGGACAGTAGAACTCTCATAGCCCTCTCAGGAGAAAGACAGGGTTAGAATGAGTATATATAACTCCCACAGCCCTCTTAGGAGAATTACAGGGTTAGAATGAGGACATGAGAACTCCCATAGAGACAGGGTTAGTTGGCTACTGTAGCTCTTCCTTCCTCACGTTCCTCCTCCTCCCTGTTAACCTGCCAATATGGCATCACACACACACACATACACACACGTGATTGCCGTTAACTGGTGTAATAATTGTGTAGGGGTGAGAGAGGGCCGCAGACAGCGGGGAGTCTGGAGAGAGGTGGGTGTGTGTGTGGGACGACCATATGCATTTCACTCTGCCTCTCTTTGTCTGAGCGGGAGAAAACGATAAACACAACACACAGCGAGCAGGCTTTAGACGGTAACCTACCTAGTAGAATCTTAATGCTCTCTCAAAGCCATTTCTATCAGGAGATTCGAGTCAGACACTGGTGTTGTGAGGGATTGGTGGAGGAAGCTGTCATATTGCCATCTAGTGGCGATATGAGGCTCTACTGGTGCCTTGGGCATATTGTACAGCAACCTCGTCCTTAGGGTTGCAAAATTCCAGTGTCTTCTCCAAAATTACCAGGTTTTTCAGGAATCCTGGTTGGAAGATCTCCAGTATCATGGGGGGAATAAGCAGGAAATCCGGTGTCCTCCAACCAGGACTTCTGGAAAACCATAGAATTTTGTGGAAGTCACCATGATTTTTCAACCCTACTCGTCCCTGAGTTCCGTTACTGGAGAGAGAGTTGACTGGAGGACTTGATTCCTTGTCCAGGGTCATTGAGGTGAATGTGTACTGCAGTGCTGACTGTGCTGATGTCACACAATGTCACCAGTTGGCTAAGCACTGTCAAGCCTGGAGTTACGTGTTTTATTGGGTGATTGGAAGTATTGACACACACACCACACACACACTTGTGCACAGACTTAGGCACACACACACACACACTCATCTCCAACAGTGTGTCCCCGGTCTCAGCGTGGTATGGCCTCCTTGGTGGCCAGAGTAATGGGAATTGGCCACGGCTGATAGGCCGGAGCCCAGGGGGAATTCTGGGAGATTTTAAATAGTTTATAATCTGTCTTGGCACGCTCTCTCTCCAGCATCCCACTCCAAATAGAAGTTTCCCTTAGGTGCAGATCGAGGATCAGCTGAGCCTCTCCAAGTCCTAACCTTAATAATTTGGGAGGACACATAAAACACACCTCAGATCATCGTCCTTCTACCTCTGAAAACAAGCATTATCGTTATAGTTTCAGTACAGTAGATGAACAAGATGGGAGTTATATTAGATTTAGAGGGCACATTATTGGTGTAAGTGAGTTCTGAATGTTATTTTTATATCAACATACACAGGGAGGGTACTGCGTAGACGATTATCCTGCACTAAGCCTCGGGCTCCGACATCTGTTTCCTAAAGATAGTCAATTAGATGCTGTCTAGCACAATCAACGGCAGTCTCTGCTAATAAACTGGGGTTTTAGTGCGACTGGAAGAGCCGTTGGATCCAGAAGAGCCCTGCCCTAGGGGGAGGAAGAGCTGCTGCTCTCTGAGTCTGTCTCTTCACTAGTGGGTGTCTGTACTGATCAGTGATGGAGCCAGATCAGTATGTGTGTGTGTGTGTGTGCGTGTGTGTCAGTCTCATTAGCACATGGACTAATGAAGACTTCCTGCTGATGAGCCATTAAACCACTGACTGACTGTCCATCCCACTAGTCATTCTATTTCTGCTGCTGGACTAGCAAGACCATGGAACAGCTCTCGAATTATGAGACCTAATCTCCTTATTAAGAGTGAGCAATGCCTGCTGGCTGCCTCGGTGTGTGTGAAGGGGGGATGTGGGTGGTGTCTGTGGAGTCTGGACAGGGCCGAGACGACCTCATGACAGTGTGTGTGTGTGTTGTGTGTTAGGGGGATGAGTCTGAATGTGTGTGTGCGGAAGATGAAGACTGCTAATCAGATTTGCACGGTTATTAATTTGTATTTCCCAGACCGGAGCAGCGGCGTCCCACCACCATCACCACAATGTTGCCGTGGTGTTTCCGTGGTGATGAGACTCATGCTGTGCCCTGTGACATCATCTTCCCTGGGTGTTCTGCTCTCTCTGTTTGTGTCCCAGATGACACCTGATTCCCTTTATTGTGCACTACTGTTGACCAGGGTCTATAAGGAATAGGGTGACATTTAGGACTTACTCACTGTCATTACTCAAACAACCTTTTTCAACAGATGTCATATTGGATTCCACCATAGTAAACATATTATCTCAAACAGACCTCATTATTGAGTTCTTATCCGTTGAATAGGACATTTTCTAGGTTTGAAGGAGTTAATTTTAGTCATGATTTAGTTGTAGACAGAATAGAGATTTAAATGACCTGGGCCAGTCACAGCTCCAGAAGTAGCTAAGACACTGGCTTACAGTAGTAGTATTATGATGATGTGGGCAACTTGGCATTGTCAGAGGTACACCATTATGTGTTGTCAAATTATTAGCTGAGATTATTAGCTGAGATTATTAGAGTTACTGTAGCTCCTGTACCCTACTGCTACTGTGGAGGTGGCCTCCACCTTCTGACAGTTACTGTAGCTCCTGTACCCTACTGCTACTGTGGAGGTGGCTTCCACCTTCTGACAGTTACTGTAGCTCCTGTACCCTACTGACTGTGGAGGTGGCTTCCACCTTCTGACAGTTACTGCTCCTGTACCCTACTGCTACTGTGGAGGTGGCTTCCTCCTTCTTCTGACAGTTACTGTAGCTCCTGTACCCTACTGCTACTGTGGAGGTGGCTTCCTCCTTCTGACAGTTACTGTAGCTCCTGTACCCTACTGCTACTGTGGAGGTGGCCTCCACCTTCTGACAGTTACTGTAGCTCCTTCCTCCTTCTGACAGTTACTGACCTGTACCCTACTGCTACTGTGGAGGTGGCTTCCACCTTCTGACAGTTACTGTAGCTCCTGTACCCTACTGCTACTGTGGAGGTGGCTTCCACCTTCTGACAGTTACTGTAGCTCCTGTACCCTACTGCTACTGTGGAGGTGGCCTCCACCTTCTGACAGTTACTGTAGCTCCTGTACCCTACTGCTACTGTGGAGGTGGCCTCCACCTTCTGACAGTTACTGTAGCTCCTGTACCCTACTGCTACTGTGGAGGTGGCCTCCACCTTCTGACAGTTACTGTAGCTCCTGTACCCTACTGCTACTGTGGAGGTGGCCTCCACCTTCTGACAGTTACTGTAGTTACTACTGTGGAGCTCCACCTTCTGACAGTTACTGTACCCTGTACTGCTACTGTGGAGGTGGCCTC
The DNA here is from genome assembly GCF_036934945.1 of Oncorhynchus masou masou. NCBI lineage: Eukaryota > Metazoa > Chordata > Actinopteri > Salmoniformes > Salmonidae > Oncorhynchus > Oncorhynchus masou. The sequence goes on along the minus strand of NC_088238.1, from coordinate 16,082,490 downwards.
CACCTTCTGACAGTTACTGTAGCTCCTGTACCCTACTGCTACTGTGGAGGTGGCCTCCACCTTCTGACAGTTACTTCTGACAGTTACTCCTGTACCCTACTGCTACTGTGGAGGTGGCCTCCACCTTCTGACAGTTTACTGTAGCTCCTGTACCCTACTGCTACTGTGGAGGTGGCCTCCTGTACCTGCTACTGTGGAGGTGGCTTCCCCCTTCTGACAGTTACTGTAGCTCCTGTACCCTACTGCTACTGTGGAGGTGGCTTCCACCTTCTGACAGTTACTGTAGCTCCTGTACCCTACTGCTACTGTGGAGGTGGCCTCCACTGTGGAGGTGGCTTCCACCTTCTGACAGTTACTGTAGCTCCTGTACCCTACTGCTACTGTGGAGGTGGCCTCCACCTTCTGACAGTTACTCTCCTGTACCCTACTGCTACTGTGGAGGTGGCTCCTTCTGACAGTTACCCTAGCTCCTGTACCCTACTGCTGTGGAGGTGGCCTCCACCTTCTGACAGTTACTGTAGCTCCTGTACCCTACTGCTACTGACAGTTACTGTAGGTACCCTACTGCTACTGTGGAGGTGGCCTCCACCTTCTGACAGTTACTGTAGCTCCTGTGGAGGTCCCCTTCTGACAGTTACTGTAGCTCCTTCTGTTACTGTAGCTCCTGTACCCTACTGCTACTGTGGAGGTGGCCTCCACCTTCTGACAGTTACTGTAGCTCCTGTACCCTACTGCTACTGTGGAGGTGGCTTCCACCTTCTGACAGTTACTGTAGCTCCTGTACCCTACTGCTACTGTGGAGGTGGCCTCCACCTTCTGACAGTTACTGACTCCTGTAGTTACTGTTACTGCTCCTGTACCCTACTGCTACTGTGGAGGTGGCTTCCACCTTCTGACAGTTACTGTAGCTCCTGTACCCTACTGCTACTGTGGAGGTGGCTTCCACCTTCTGACAGTTACTGTAGCTCCTGTACCCTACTGCTACTGTGGAGGTGGCTTCCACCTTCTGACAGTTACTGTAGCTCCTGTACCCTACTGCTACTGTGGAGGTGGCCTCCACCTTCTGACAGTTACTGTAGCTCCTGTACCCTACTGCTACTGTGGAGGTGGCCTCCACCTTCTGACAGTTACTGTAGCTCCTGTACCCTACTGCTACTGTGGAGGTGGCTCCACTTTCTGACAGTTACTGTAGCTCCTGTACCCTACTGCTACTGTGGAGGTGGCTTCCACTTTCTGACAGTTACCTTCTGACAGTTACTGTAGCTCCTGTACCCTACTGCTACTGTGGAGGTGGCTTCCACCTTCTGACAGTTACTGTCTCCTGTACCCTACTTACTGTGGAGGTGGCTTCCACCTTCTGACAGTTACTGTAGCTCCTGTACTACTGCTACTGTGGAGGTGGCCTCCACCTTCTGCCAGTTACTGTAGCTCCTTTGCTTTACTGTTGAGGTCACTGATTTGGCTTTCAAGTCGGTCTATGAACATGCACCTTTTGTTCCAAATTGAACCAGAACCAGGAACAATCCACATTCACTAATCATGACTCATTAATGTAGCAGGCATTAGCCTGTAGAAAATTAGCACAGGTCTCATCAACAATCTCTCAACCACAAGCCCATGTGCTATTGAGTATCCAGCTAATCTTTATATTTCAAGTTTAGCCAACTGGCTCTATTTTCTAGCTGACAATGTTGACAGTTGAATTGTTATGAACACACCCTTCTGTCTCCATCTGTCTGAACAGCATGCTATTCTGTCCACTCTGTTCAGATGTTGAAATCAAGTGTGTTCAGTATTTCTCAGAATGACATTGGTGTATTGGTGTTTTATTGCACATTTATAAAACACAGACATGACAGTTAGTATAAAAATCTTTGTTAAAACACTGCTAGCGGTGGACGTGGTACAGCAATCCCGTTGCTACTCCGGTTTTAGTAGTGTCTGCTCTGTGTGCAGTTTGAGGAGTTGAGACATACAAAGGGTATCGGTAGAGAAGTGAACTTCTCTTCTCTGACAATAAAATAAAGTCTCTGTATTTCCTGTGACCCAGATGCAAAAAATCGAGTTGAAACCGCTTGTCAGAGAGGAAGGGAATCTCCATCTTTGTTGTTCTGAGTGGCAGGGGGAGGGGCTTTGTGTGTGTGTGTGTGTGTGTGTGTGTGTGTGTGTGTGTGTGTGTGTGTGAATGGGAAGGTGCACACAGCACAGAAGGAGCGAAGGAGGCGAGACCAAAAAGACTACATGAAAACAACATTGTGATCCAGGCATGTGGAATATCATGCAGCCCTACTGTGGAGGTGGCTTACAACTTTTGAAGATACAATGGGTCATTAGACTTATGTAAATATGTTTGTTGCCTGGCAACAGCCTGCTTGGCGACAGAGTGTGTGCGTGGGCATACGTGTGTGTGTGTAAAGGAGGTAGAATGCCACAAAGTTGGCACCAGACTGTAGTATTAATTGAATGGACTTAATGCCATCATCAACATTCCTTTGAATGTTATCAGCCAATTTGATAAATATGTTACCTGGTTGTTAGGTCAATGTCTGGGTTAGCACCTGCACGTTAGCTCAGCGTCTGGACAAGCAGTTGAGTTACCTCAGTTGACTGCATGGTGACACAGGGCCAAGTCCTGAGGCTCAGCTCCAGATGGTTATTTGGACAGAGAACGGCTTCGACTGCATCCATCCGTCCTCTCCCCAACATCATTCATACGTTATCGCTCTCACCAACTAGGATCCATCTGTGCTCACACACACCAATCCAGATCCATCAACTTGCTGTGCGTATTGAGACAATGACAATCGTAACAGGACATGATGTATCTTCTTGGTCTGCACGGAACGTTTACGCTGCAACTTGGGTTCTCGATCAATAACAGCAACAAAAAATGCACATTTATTAAACGTTGTCAGCACTAATTATATTTAGAGTTATTGAGGGGTATTTAGTGATGTTCTGTGTATTTTAAGATGGGCTGGATGCCTGGTAGTCATTGTAGGCTCAACTTAAATTAGTCTACTATAGAGTTTCTTCTTAGTGGCTTTTGCAGGAGCTGCAGTGGGAATCCATGAGGGATTTTTAGGAGACCTCTCCTTTTCTCTTACAGTTCACCTCTCTCTCTCTCTCTCTTACAGTTCACCTCTCTCACTCTCTCTCTCTTACAGTTCACCTCTCTCACTCTCTCTCTCTTACAGTTCACCTCTCTCTCTCTCTCTCTCTCTCTTACACTACAACTCTCTCTCTCTCTCTCTCTCTTACAGTTCACCTCTCTCACTCTCTCTCTCTTACAGTTCACCTCTCTCACTCTCTCTCTCTTACAGTTCACCTCTCTCACTCTCTCTCTCTTACAGTTCACCTCTCTCACTCTCTCTCTCTTACAGTTCACCTCTCTCTCTCTCTCTCTTACAGTTCACCTCTCTCACTCTCTCTGTCTTACAGTTCACCTCTCTCACTCTCTCTCTTACAGTTCACCTCTCTCACTTCTCTCTCTTACAGTTCACCTCTCTCACTCTCTCTCTCTTACAGTTCACCTCTCTCTCTCTCTCTCTTACAGTTCACCTCTCTCACTCTCTCTCTCTTACAGTTCACCTCTCTCACTCTCTCTCTCTTACAGTTCACCTCTCTCTCTCTCTCTCTCTCTCTCTCTCTCTCTCTCTCTTACAGTTCACCTCTCTCACTCTCTCTCTCTTACAGTTCACCTCTCTCACTCTCTCTCTCTTACAGTTCACCTCTCTCACTCTCTCTCTCTTACAGTTCACCTCTCTCACTCTCTCTCTTACAGTTCACCTCTCTCACTCTCTCTCTTACAGTTCACCTCTCTCTCTCTCTCTCTTACAGTTCACCTCTCTCACTCTCTCTCTTACAGTTCACCTCTCTCACTCTCTCTCTCTTACAGTTCACCTCTCTCACTCTCTCTCTCTTACAGTTCACCTCTCTCTCTCTCTCTCTCTCTTACAGTTCACCTCTCTCACTCTCTCTCTCTTACAGTTCACCTCTCTCACTCTCTCTCTCTTACAGTTCACCTCTCTCACTCTCTCTCTCTTACAGTTCACCTCTCTTACTCTCTCTCTTACAGTTCACCTCTCTCACTCTCTCTCTCTTACAGTTCACCTCTCTCACTCTCTCTCTCTTACAGTTCACCTCTCACTCTCTCTCTTACAGTTCACCTCTCTCACTCTCTCTCTCTTACAGTTCACCTGTCTCACTCTCTCTCTTACAGTTCACCTCTCTCACTCTCTCTCTCTTACAGTTCACCTCTCACTCTCTCTCTCTTACAGTTCACCTCTCTCACTCTCTCTCTTACAGTTCACCTCTCTCACTCTCTCTTACAGTTCACCTCTCTCACTCTCTCTCTCTTACAGTTCACCTCTCTCACTCTCTCTCTCTCTTACAGTTCACCTCTCTCACTCTCTCTCTCTTACAGTTCACCTCTCTCACTCTCTCTCTCTTACAGTTCACCTCTCTCACTCTCTCTTCCTTACAGTTCACCTCTCTCACTCTCTCTCTTACAGTTCACCTCTCTCACTCTCTCTCTCTTACAGTTCACCTCTCACTCTCTCTTCCTTACAGTTCACCTCTCTCACTCTCTCTCTCTTACAGTTCACCTCTCTCACTCTCTCTCTCTTACAGTTCACCTCTCTCACTCTCTCTCTCTTACAGTTCACCTCTCTCTCTCTCTCTCTTACAGTTCACCTCTCACTCTCTCTCTTACAGTTCACCTCTCTCACTCTCTCTCTCTTACAGTTCACCTCTCTCTCTCTCTCTCTTACAGTTCACCTCTCTCTCTCTCTCTCTTACAGTTCACCTCTCTCACTCTCTCTCTCTTACAGTTCACCTCTCTCACTCTCTCTCTCTTACAGTTCACCTCTCTCTCTCTCTCTCTCTCTTACAGTTCACCTCTCTCACTCTCTCTCTCTCTCTTACAGTTCACCTCTCTCTCTCTCTCTCTCTCTCTCTTACAGTTCACCTCTCTCTCTCTCTCTCTCTCTTACAGTTCACCTCTCTCACTCTCTCTCTTACAGTTCACCTCTCTTACTCTCTCTCTTACAGTTCACCTCTCTCACTCTCTCTCTTACAGTTCACCTCTCTCACTCTCTCTCTCTTACAGTTCACCTCTCTCACTCTCTCTCTTACAGTTCACCTCTCTCACTCTCTCTCTCTTACAGTTCACCTGTCTCACTCTCTCTCTCTTACAGTTCACCTCTCTCTCTCTCTCTCTTACAGTTCACCTCTCACTCTCTCTCTCTTACAGTTCACCTCTCTCACTCTCTCTTACAGTTCACCTCTCTCACTCTCTCTTACAGTTCACCTCTCTCACTCTCTCTCTCTTACAGTTCACCTCTCTCACTCTCTCTCTCTCTTACAGTTCACCTCTCTCACTCTCTCTCTCTTACAGTTCACCTCTCTCACTCTCTCTCTCTCTTACAGTTCACCTCTCTCACTCTCTCTTCCTTACAGTTCACCTCTCTCACTCTCTCTCTCTTACAGTTCACCTCTCTCACTCTCTCTCTTACAGTTCACCTCTCACTCTCTCTTCCTTACAGTTCACCTCTCTCACTCTCTCTCTCTTACAGTTCACCTCTCTCACTCTCTCTCTCTTACAGTTCACCTCTCTCACTCTCTCTCTCTTACAGTTCACCTCTCTCACTCTCTCTCTCTACAGTTCACCTCTCACTCTCTCTCTCTTACAGTTCACCTCTCTCACTCTCTCTCTCTTACAGTTCACCTCTCACTCTCTCTCTCTTACAGTTCACCTCTCTCTCTCTCTTCCTTACAGTTCACCTCTCTCACTCTCTCTCTCTTACAGTTCACCTCTCACTCTCTCTCTCTTACAGTTCACCTCTCTCTCTCTCTTCCTTACAGTTCACCTCTCTCACTCTCTCTCTCTTACAGTTCACCTCTCTCACTCTCTCTCTCTTACAGTTCACCTCTCACTCTCTCTTCCTTACAGTTCACCTCTCTCACTCTCTCTCTCTTACAGTTCACCTCTCTCACTCTCTCTCTCTCAGTTCACCTCTCTCACTCTCTCTCTCTTACAGTTCACCTCTCTCACTCTCTCTCTCTTACAGTTCACCTCTCTCACTCTCTCTCTCTTACAGTTCACCTCTCTCAATTTCTCTCTCTTACAGTTCACCTCTCTCACTCTCTCTCTCTTACAGTTCACCTCTCACTCTCTCTTCCTTACAGTTCACCTCTCTCACTCTCTCTCTCTTACAGTTCACCTCTCACTCTCTCTCTCTTACAGTTCACCTCTCTCACTCTCTCTCTTACAGTTCACCTCTCACTCTCTCTCTTACAGTTCACCTCTCTCACTCTCTCTCTCTTACAGTTCACCTCTCTCACTCTCTCTCTCTTTACAGTTCACCTCTCTCACTCTCTCTCTCTTACAGTTCACCTCTCTCTCTCTCTCTCTTACAGTTCACCTCTCTCTCTCTCTCTTCTCTCTTACAGTTCACCTCTCTCTCTCTCTCTCTCTTACAGTTCACCTCTCTCACTCTCTCTCTCTTACAGTTCACCTCTCTCACTCTCTCTCTCTTACAGTTCACCTCTCTTACTCTCTCTCTTACAGTTCACCTCTCTCACTCTCTCTCTCTTACAGTTCACCTCTCTCACTCTCTCTCTTACAGTTCACCTCTCTCACTCTCTCTCTCTTACAGTTCACCTCTCTCACTCTCTCTCTTACAGTTCACCTCTCTCACTCTCTCTCTCTTACAGTTCACCTCTCTCACTCTCTCTCTCTTACAGTTCACCTCTCTCACTCTCTCTCTCTTACAGTTCACCTCTCTCACTCTCTCTCTCTTACAGTTCACCTCTCTCACTCTCTCTTACAGTTCACCTCTCTCACTCTCTCTTACAGTTCACCTCTCTCACTCTCTCTCTCTTACAGTTCACCTCTCTCACTCTCTCTCTCTCTTACAGTTCACCTCTCTCACTCTCTCTCTCTTACAGTTCACCTCTCTCACTCTCTCTCTCTTACAGTTCACCTCTCTCTCTCTCTCTTCCTTACAGTTCACCACTCTCTCTCTCTTACAGTTCACCTCTCTCACTCTCTCTCTCTTACAGTTCACCTCTCACTCTCTCTTCCTTACAGTTCACCTCTCTCACTCTCTCTCTTACAGTTCACCTCTCTCACTCTCTCTCTCTTACAGTTCACCTCTCTCACTCTCTCTCTCTTACAGTTCACCTCTCTCACTCTCTCTCTCTTACAGTTCACCTCTCACTCTCTCTCTCTTACAGTTCACCTCTCTCTCTCTCTCTCTTACAGTTCACCTCTCACTCTCTCTCTCTTACAGTTCACCTCTCTCACTCTCTTCCTTACAGTTCACCTCTCTCACTCTCTCTCTCTCTTACAGTTCACCTCTCACTCTCTCTCTCTTACAGTTCACCTCTCTCTCTCTCTTCCTTACAGTTCACCTCTCTCACTCTCTCTCTCTTACAGTTCACCTCTCTCACTCTCTCTCTCTTACAGTTCACCTCTCACTCTCTCTTCCTTACAGTTCACAGAGCCCTCTCACTCTCTCTCTCTTACAGTTCACCTCTCTCACTCTCTCTCTCTTACAGTTCACCTCTCTCACTCTCTCTCTCTTACAGTTCACCTCTCTCACTCTCTCTCTCTTACAGTTCACCTCTCTCACTCTCTCTCTCTTACAGTTCACCTCTCTCAATTTCTCTCTCTTACAGTTCACCTCTCTCACTCTCTCTCTCTTACAGTTCACCTCTCACTCTCTCTTCCTTACAGTTCACCTCTCTCACTCTCTCTCTTATACAGTTCACCTCTCTCACTCTCTCTCTCTTACAGTTCACCTCTTCTCAGAGCTCTCTCTCTCTGTCCCCCAGTTCACCTAGAGCCTTCTCTCTCTCTCTTCCTTACAGTTCACCTCTCTCACTCTCTCTCTTACAGTTCACCTCTCTCCTCTCTCTCTCTTACAGTTCACCTCTCTCACTCCTCTCTCTCTTACAGTTCACCTCTCTCACTCACATCTCTCTCACTGCAGAAGACACATTTCAGTTGTTGTGCAACTGAGGTATCCCCTCCACCCTCCCCCCTCTATAGACACCAAGAGCCTTCTACAGAGCCCTCTCTAGCCCTGCTGTCCCCCACTATAGACACCTAGAGCCTTCTACAGAGCCCTCTCTAGCCCTGCTGTCCCCCACTATAGACACCTAGAGTCTTCTACAGAGCCCTCTCTAGCCCTGCTGTCCCCCACTATAGACACCTAGAGCCTTCTACAGAGCCCTCTCTAGCCCTGCTGTCCCCCACTATAGACACCTAGAGCCTTCTACAGAGCCCTCTCTAGCCCTGCTGTCCTCCACTATAGACACCGAGAGCCTTCTACAGAGCCCTGTCTAGCCCTGCTGTCCCCCACTATAGACACCTAGTCTTCTACAGAGCCCTCTCTAGCCCTGCTGTCCCCCACTATAGACACCTAGAGCCTTCTACAGAGCCCTGTCTAGCCCTGCTGTCCCCCACTATAGACACCTAGAGCCTTCTACAGAGCCCTCTCTAGCCCTGCTGTCCCCCACTATAGACACCGAGAGCCTTCTACAGAGCCCTCTCTAGCCCTGCTGTCCCCCACTATAGACACCTAGAGCCTTCTACAGAGCCCTCTCTAGCCCTGCTGTCCCCCACTATAGACACCTAGAGCCTTCTACAGAGCCCTCTCTAGCCCTGCTGTCCCCCACTATAGACACCTAGAGCCTTCTACAGAGCCCTCTCTAGCCCTGCTGTCCCCCACTATAGACACCTAGAGCCTTTCGTTCGTTCATTCTTTCTTTCTTTCTTCTTCTCCCCTCCCCTCCATTGCTCCATAGTTCCAACTCTGAATATATCTGTCCCCCTTCACCCTGACGTGAAGGATTTGATTTATTTGTGTATTTGTGTGTTAAGCTGTTGAGGACACACTCGCTCTTGCGTGGAGATGTGTGTGTGTGTGTGTCTTTGTGTGTGTGTGTGTGTGTGGGTGAGACAGGCCTAGTGATTATCAGTGATTCCTTGATAAATGAGGTGTGTATGGTGCTCCCCAGCCCTTACATTGCTGTGTGACCCTATCTGACCAACTCGACAGCTAGTTAAACACTCACCCATGTAGATCGGAGGACGCCAGTGTTTTCAAGGACTTATCCTGAGCAGTTTGTCCAAGTTGTCCTGGAAACAACCTGGCAGGTTATCGCCCTTTAACTCTTAACCTTTCTAAAAGTATGAATACAGTCTGCACGCCAATTATTCTCTCCAAATGAGTTCCCAATACTAGCACTCATTTCAGTAACGCACTTCCCCTCTGTTTATTTAATGGGATACATTATCACCTCCTTATCATGGGTCTTACAGCATCTGTGTACTGCAGCTAGTGGAACTACTTCTTACGTTCCTAGAGGGGTTAAATGCGGAAGACACATTTCAGTTGAAGACATTCAGTCGTACAGCTGACGAGGTATCCCCCTGTCCAGGCTAACATTGCTGTAGCCTTCCTGTACAGTTTCTCTAACGATGGCTCAAGGTTCTCTAACGTTGCACTAACATTCCTATCCAGTCTCTCTGTTTCACCCCATAGGTTTATCCAGGCTAATGTTGCCACAACGTTCCTCTCCACTCTCTCTAATGTTCCCACAACATTGTCCCCCCCCAAGGTTCATCAATGAGACAGAGCAGAACATGGGTTCACCGGGGCAGGCCAAGCAGTGCCAGCTCCGGACCTTCCTGACCTACTACATCAATGACCTGTTCCTGCACCAGGTCAGAACAGAGATCAACAAGGAGATCCGGGCCGTCAGCAAGACAGCAGACCCACTGAAAGTCCTGGCTAGTGCCGATACTATGAAGGTCCTGGCGGTGCAGAGGCCCCTGCTACAGGTGAGGGGGGCCGGGAACACATACTCGCAGGACACACACACACACTCGCAGGACGGACACACACACATTCGTAGGACGGACACACACACATACTCGCAGGACGGACACACACACATTCGTAGGACGGACACACACACACTCGCAGGACGGACACACACAAACTCGCAGGACGGACACACACACACTCGCAGGACGGACACACACACTCCGCAGGACGGACACACACACACTCGCAGGACGGACACACACACACTCGCAGGACGGACACACACACTCGCAGGACGTACACACACACACTCGCAGGACGGACACACACACACTCGCAGGACGGACACACACACACTCGCAGGACCGACACACACACTCGCAGGACGGACACACACACACTCGCAGGACGGACACACACAAACTCGCAGGACGGACACACACACACTCGCAGGACGGACACACACACACTCGCAGGACGGACACACACACACTCGCAGGACGGACACACACACACTCGCAGGACGGACACACACACTCGCAGGACGTACACACACACACTCGCAGGACGGACACATACACACTCGCAGTACGGACACACACACACTCGCAGTACGGACACACACACACTCGCAGGACGGACACACCCACACTCGCAGGACGGACACACCCACACTCGCAGGACGGACACACCCACACTCGCAGGACGGACACACCCACACTCGCAGGACGGACACACACACACTCGCAGGACGGACACACACGCTGGACACGCATATTCACAATACATAATATGATATGGTAAACATGGAAATCATACAACTGTCTGTGTGGACATATTTATACAGACACGTATGCTTACTTACTTCTGCTCATACTTTGTTTCCTGTTCACAACCTGTTCACAACCTGTTCACAACCTGTTCAAAACCTATTCACAACCTGTTCACAACCTATTCACAAGATCAACATTCTTCATGGTGTACATTTCCATTTGAGTCATTTAGCAGACGTTCTTATACAGAGAGACTTACAGTTGGTGAATTCATCAGTTAGTATACGGCCAGGAAATAGTTTCCTTTGGACTTTGTGAGGTTTCCACAGCCACCTCGCTCCCTCTCTCTCGTTCCCTCTCTCGTTCTCGCTCTCTCTCGTTCCCTCTCTCATTCTCTCTCTCTCTCGTTCTCTCTCATTCTCTCTCTCTCTCGTTCTCTCTCTCGTTCTCTCTCTCTCGTTCTCTCTCTCTCTCGTTCTCTCTCTCTCTCTCTCTCTCTCATTCTCTCTCTCGTTCTCTCTCTCTCATTCTCTCTCTCTCTCGTTCTCGCTTTCTCTCGTTCTCCCTCTCTCATTCTCCTCTCTCTCAATCTCTCTCTCGTTCTCTCTCATTCTCCTCTCTCTCAATCCCTCTCTCGTTCTCGCTCTCTCGTTCTCTCTCTCTCTCGTTCTCGCTCTCTCTCGTTCCCTCTGTCATTTTCTCTCTCTCTCGTTCTCGCTCTCTCTCGTTCTCGCTCTCTCTCATTCTCGCTCTCTCTCGTTCTCTCTCTCGTTCTCTCTCTCGTTCTCTCTCGTTCTCTCTCTCGTTCTCTCTCTTGTTCTCTCTCTCGTTCTCTCTCTCGTTCTCTCTCTCTCGTTCGCTCTCGTTCTCTCTCTTGTTATTGCTCTCGTTCTCGCTCTCTCTCGTTCTCTCTCTCATTCTCGCCCTCTCTCGTTCTCTCTCTCTCATTCTCTCTCACTCTCTCTCGCTCTCTCTCTCATTCTCTCTCTCTCATTCTCGCTCTCGTTCTCTCGCTCTCATTCTCGCTCTCTCTCATTCTCTCTCACTCACAAATTTTTTACTCACACACACACACACACACACACACACACACACACACACACACACACACACACACACACACACACACACACACACACACACACACACACACAGTGATACTTGGCAGCCACCCACCTATCTCACAGAATCATAATTGTCTCTGAAACAGCATTTGATTCTCCCTGACCCCGTAGAAGCAGTTAATTGGTGGTTATAGAATATAGACACACACACACACCCCGGTGCCCATTTCCTCCAGCACAGGAAGTGGGCCTATCATCTCCATGGATACCACTTACTGCTCATGCTCACCTAGCTCCTCCCCTATTAAAGATGAGATCGATCACTTCTCACAGCAATGTGTTCCCCAGATCAGATATGTAACAGTGGATGTTATGCATCTGAAAGCTAGTCTCTGTGAATACTCTACAGTAGTGTATAAAGAATGAGTCTGCTCATACCGACACATTGACCGTCACCATAAATACCTACACTGTTGATTCTTCTTCTTCAGTGTCGACCTGCATGTTTAGGCTATAGCTATAGTGGCTGTGTTAATGTGTGTGTGTGTGTGTGGAATACAGAATACAGAGATGGTGAAGGGCCATCTAGAATACAGAGATGGTGAAGGGCCATCTAGAATACAGAGATGGTGAAGGGCCATCTAGAATACAGAGATGGTGAAGGGTCATCTAGAATACAGAGATGGTGAAGGGCCATCTAGAATACAGAGATGGTGAAGGGCCATCTAGAATACAGAGATGGTGAAGGGCCATCTAGAATACAGAGATGGTGAAGGGCCATCTAGAATACAGAGATGGTGAAGGGCCATCTAGAATACAGAGATGGTGAAGGGTCATCTAGAATACAAAGATGGTGAAGTGTCATCTAGAATACAGAGATGGTGAAGTGTCATCTAGAATACAGAGATGGTGTCATCTAGAATACAGAGATGTGTGACAGTGTGTGTATCCACTCCAGAATGTGTATGTAGGTGTGTATTAAGACAGTGTGTGTATCCACTCCAGAATGTGTATGTAGGTGTGTATTAAGACAGTGTGTGTATCCACTCCAGAATGTGTATGTAGGTGTGTATTAAGACAGTGTGTATCCACTCCAAAATGTGTATGTAGGTGTGTTTTAAGACAGTGTGTATACAATCCATAATGTGTATGTAGGTGTGTATTAAGACAGTGTGTGTATCCACTCCAGAATGTGTATGTAGGTGTGTATTAAGACAGTGTGTATCCACTCCAGAATGTGTATGTAGGTGTGTATTAAGACAGTGTGTGTATCCACTCCAGAATGTGTATGTAGGTGTGTTTTAAGACAGTGTGTTTTAAGACAGTGTGTGTATCCCCTCCAGAATGTGTATGTAGGTGTGTATTAAGACAGTGTGTGTATCCACTCCAGAATGTGTATGTAGGTGTGTATTAAGACAGTGTGTGTATCCCCTCCAGAATGTGTATGTAGGTGTGTATTAAGACAGTGTGTATCCACTCCAGAATGTGTATGTAGGTGTGTATTAAGACAGTGTGTGTATCCACTCCAGAATGTGTATGTAGGTGTGTTTTAAGACAGTGTGTTTTAAGACAGTGTGTGTATACCCTCCAGAATGTGTATGTAGGTGTGTATTAAGACAGTGTGTGTATCCACTCCAGAATGTGTATGTAGGTGTGTATTAAGACAGTGTGTGTATCCCCTCCAGAATGTGTATGTAGGTGTGTATTAAGACAGTGTGTGTATCCCCTCCAGAATGTGTATGTAGGTGTGTATTAAGACAGTGTGTGTATCCCCTCCAGAATGTGTATGTAGGTGTGTATTAAGACAGTGTGTGTATCCCCTCCAGAATGTGTATGTAGGTGTGTATTAAGACAGTGTGTGTATCCCCTCCAGAATGTGTATGTAGGTGTGTATTAAGACAGTGTGTGTATCCCCTCCAGAATGTGTATGTAGGTGTGTATTAAGACAGTGTGTGTATCCACTCCAGAATGTGTATGTAGGTGTGTTTTAAGACAGTGTGTGTATCCACTCCAGAATGTGTATGTAGGTGTGTATTAAGACAGTGTGTGTATCCCCTCCAGAATGTGTATGTAGGTGTGTATTAAGACAGTGTGTGTATCCCCTCCAGAATGTGTATGTAGGTGTGTATTAAGACAGTGTGTGTATCCCCTCCAGAATGTGTATGTAGGTGTGTATTAAGACAGTGTGTGTATCCACTCCAGAATGTGTATGTAGGTGTGTTTTAAGACAGTGTGTGTATCCCCTCCAGAATGTGTATGTAGGTGTGTATTAAGACAGTGTGTGTATCCACTCCAGAATGTGTTTGTAGGTGTGTATTAAGACAGTGTGTGTATCCACTCCAGAATGTGTATGTAGGTGTGTATTAAGACAGTGTGTGTATCCACTCCAGAATGTGTATGTAGGTGTGTATTAAGACAGTGTGTGTATCCACTCCAGAATGTGTATGTAGGTGTGTATTAAGACAGTGTGTGTATCCACTCCAGAATGTGTTTGTAGGTGTGTATTAAGACAGTGTGTGTATCCCCTCCAGAATGTGTATGTAGGTGTGTATTAAGACAGTGTGTGTATCCACTCCAGAATGTGTATGTAGGTGTGTATTAAGACAGTGTGTGTATCCACTCCAGAATGTGTTTGTAGGTGTGTATTAAGACAGTGTGTGTATCCCCTCCAGAATGTGTATGTAGGTGTGTATTAAGACAGTGTGTGTATCCACTCCAGAATGTGTATGTAGGTGTGTATTAAGACAGTGTGTGTATCCACTCCAGAATGTGTATGTAGGTGTGTATTAAGACAGTGTGTGTATCCACTCCAGAATGTGTATGTAGGTGTGTATTAAGACAGTGTGTGTATCCACTCCAGAATGTGTTTGTAGGTGTGTTTTAAGACAGTGTGTGTATCCACTCCAGAATGTGTATGTAGGTGTGTATTAAGACAGTGTGTGTATCCACTCCAGAATGTGTTTGTAGGTGTGTATTAAGACAGTGTGTGTATCCACTCCAGAATGTGTTTGTAGGTGTGTATTAAGACAGTGTGTGTATCCACTCCAGAATGTGTATGTAGGTGTGTATTAAGACAGTGTGTGTATCCACTCCAGAATGTGTATGTAGGTGTGTATTAAGACAGTGTGTGTATCCACTCCAGAATGTGTATGTAGGTGTGTATTAAGACAGTGTGTGTATCCACTCCAGAATGTGTATGTAGGTGTGTATTAAGACAGTGTGTGTATCCACTCCAGAATGTGTTTGTAGGTGTGTTTTAAGACGGTGTGTGTATCCACTCCAGAATGTGTTTGTAGGTGTGTATTAAGACGGTGTGTGTATCCACTCCAGAATGTGTATGTAGGTGTGTATTAAGACAGTGTGTGTATCCACTCCAGAATGTGTTTGTAGGTGTGTTTTAAGACGGTGTGTGTATCCACTCCAGAATGTGTTTGTAGGTGTGTATTAAGACGGTGTGTTATCCACTCCAGAATGTGTATGTAGGTGTGTATTAAGACAGTGTGTGTATCCACTCCAGAATGTGTATGTAGGTGTGTATTAAGACAGTGTGTGTATCCACTCCAGAATGTGTATGTAGGTGTGTATTAAGACAGTGTGTGTATCCACTCCAGAATGTGTATGTAGGTGTGTATTAAGACAGTGTGTGTATCCACTCCAGAATGTGTATGTAGGTGTGTATTAAGACAGTGTGTGTATCCACTCCAGAATGTGTTTGTAGGTGTGTATTAAGACAGTGTGTGTATCCACTCCAGAATGTGTATGTAGGTGTGTATTAAGACAGTGTGTGTATCCACTCCAGAATGTGTATGTAGGTGTGTATTAAGACAGTGTGTGTATCCACTCCAGAATGTGTATGTAGGTGTGTATTAAGACAGTGTGTGTATCCACTCCAGAATGTGTATGTAGGTGTGTATTAAGACAGTGTGTGTATCCACTCCAGAATGTGTATGTAGGTGTGTATTAAGACAGTGTGTGTATCCACTCCAGAATGTGTTTGTAGGTGTGTATTAAGACAGTGTGTGTATCCACTCCAGAATGTGTTTGTAGGTGTGTATTAAGACAGTGTGTGTATCCACTCCAGAATGTGTATGTAGGTGTGTATTAAGACAGTGTGTGTCTGCCCCTCTGTCTTTGTTAACTCTCCATTCAGAGTGAGAGAACATTGACAGTTCATTACAGCTCCTGATAGTTCACTGGCGTTTGTTTACGATTATGACTTTCTCTTAACGAGGACTGCGGCATCTTGCTAATTACACTGCTAGGCTAATGAGCCTCTCTCCAGTTAGCGGGAGCTCCATAAAACGCTCCTTTTGTTTGGGGTTTTGGCTTTTTTAATTACGCCAATCAAAGAGGCCTGCCTGCTCCTTCCTCTACTGCCAGATACGCACATACAAGACCCAGGCCCTCGTGTGTGTGCGTGCGTGCGAGAGAAGTCCAACCGATCCCCACTGTGTCCTGGCTGGTTGGTCTCAGTGTGACAGCGGGCCACTACTTTTAATTGGCTACTCCAGTCCTCAGTGCTCCCTGCTCACTCAAGATGGCAGGTGGCCTTATGGAGGAAAGAGACTGAAGGAGATGATACATGTCCCAGAGGTGGACAGCTATAGAACAATACATCCTTCTGTATCAGGGTTTTAAAGGGAAGCTGCTGTAGGTTAAAGGAGCTGTTCCTGCCGTTTAGATCATCACATTCCTTGTACGTGTTGGGTCTTTCTCAGGGCTAATGTAGATGGGAAATGGTGCATGCCTGCTGTTTGGGGGGGGGGGGTTGTGTGTCCATGCATGTGCACACACACAAGTGTGTTCCTACAGCAGGTGTTCTAAGAGACATGGGGTTACACCACTGGCACTTGAACCAATGGGCTGAAGGGACAGAGAGACACATGTTGATACACTACATTAAACACACTCTCTTCCTTGGCTGCCATCACACAGGAAACGGCAGGGGACCCCATTTATAGGTGCACCTGCCATCCACTCCACCACATGTATGTACATGGGGTTAGGGGGAAGGCATTAGTGGACATACCTGGTGGACACACAGAGTGGGTTGCTGTGTTTTGGGCTTGGGGGGACATGTTGCTCTATCCAGACTCACATACAGCTGGGTAGCATTGTCATGGGGAGATGTACTGTACCCCCACACTGTAGTGTTAGCTGTTACCATATAGGACAACACACCCTGGGATATCACGGGAACGTGGTTAAATACAGGTCACTACTAGGCATTTACATCTTTACCTTTCTAGACTGTTTGATACTTTATCTAGAGACATGGGCTCTGATACCATACAGGAACGATACTTTATCTAGAGACATGGGCTCTGATACCATACAGGAACGATACGTTATCTAGAGACATGGGCTCTGATACCATACAGGAACGATACGTTATCTAGAGACATGGGCTCTGATACCATACAGGAACGATACGTTATCTAGAGACATGGGCTCTGATACCATACAGGAACGATACGTTATCTAGAGACATGGGCTCTGATACCATACAGGAACGATACATTATCTAGAGACATGGGCTCTGATACCATACAGGAATGATACATTATCTAGAGACATGGGCTCTGATACCATACAGGAACGATACGTTATCTAGACATGGGCTCTGATACCATACAGGAACGATACATTATCTAGAGACATGGGCTCTGATACCATACAGGAACGATACGTTATCTAGAGACATGGGCTCTGATACCATACAGGAACGATACGTTATCTAGAGACATGGGCTCTGATACCATACAGGAACGATACATTTTAGTGTGTGAATGATATACAGTGCATTCAGAAAGTGTTCAGACCCCTTGACTTTCTCCACATTTTATGGGGCATTACAACCTTATTCTAAAATGGATTAAATAAATATCCTCAGCAATCTACACACAATACCCCATAATGACATCACAATACCCCAAAACGTCATCACAGTACCCCGTAACGTACATCACAGTACCCCGTAACGACATCACAGTACCCCGTAACGGCATCACAGTACCCCGTAACGGCATCACAGTACCCCGTAACGGCATCACAGTACCCCGTAACGGCATCACAGTACCCCGTAACGGCATCACAGTACCCCGTAACGGCATCACAGTACCCCGTAACAACATCACAGTACCCCGTAACATCATCACAGTACCCCGAAACAACATCACAGTACCCCGTAACGGCATCACAGTACCCATAACATCATCACAGTACATCACAGTACCCCGTAACATCATCACAGTACCCCGTAACGATCACAGTACCCGTAACGGCATCACAGTACCCCGTAACGGCATCACAGTACCCCGACAACGTACCCGTCATCACAGTACCCCGTAACGACATCACAGTACCCCGTAACGGCATCACAGTAC
>NC_088238.1:16041873-16064328 GCF_036934945.1 Oncorhynchus masou masou | reverse complement strand
ATGTCTGTAGGATTCTGAGAGAGATAACTAAACAATGGGGACACTATAACACTATGTCTGTAGGATTCTGAGAGATAACTAAACAATGGGGACACTATGTCTGTAGGATTCTGAGAGATAACTAAACAATGGGGACACCATGTCTGTAGGATTCTGAGAGATAACTAAACAATGGGGATAACTATGTCTGTAGGATTCTGAGAGATAACTAAACAATGGGGACACTATTTTTACTGTAACTAGGCAAGTCAGTTAAGAACAAATTCTTATTTTCAATGGGGACCTAGGAACAGTGGGTTAACTGGAGATAACTGGTCTAAACAATGGGTTAACTAACTATGTCTGTAGGTTAGCTGAGAGATAACTAAACAAGGGGACACTTTGTTTTACACTATGTCTGTCAGGATTCTAAGAGATAACTAAACAATGGGAACACTATGACACTAACTGTAGGATTCTGAGAGATAGTCTAAACAATGGGGACACCATGACACTACGTCTGTAGGATTCTGACAGATAACTAAACAATGGGGACACTATGACACTACGTCTGTAGGATTCTAACAGATAACTAAACAATGGGAACACTATAACACTACGTCTGTAGGATTCTGAGAGATAACTAAACAATGGGGACACCATGACACTACGTCTGTAGGATTCTGAGAGATAACTAAACAATGGGACACTATAACACTACGTCTGTAGGATTCTGTCTGAAGAGATAACTAAACAATGGTGAATATTAACGACACTATGACACTACGTCTGTAGGATTCTGATTGAGATAACTAAACAATGGGAACACTATGACACTACGTCTGTAGGATTCTGAGAGATAACAAAACAATGGGAACACTATGACACTATGTCTGTAGGATTAACTAAACAATGGGGACTGAGATTCTAAGAGATAACTATAACTAAACAATGGGGACAAAGAGATAACTAAACAATGGGGACACTATAACACTATGTCTGTAGGATTCTGAGAGATAACTAAACAATGGGGACACTATAACACTACGTCTGTAGGATTCTAAGAGATAACTAAACAATGGGGACACTATGACACTAAACAATGGGGACACTATAACACTATGTC
Source organism: Oncorhynchus masou masou (assembly GCF_036934945.1). Taxonomy (NCBI): domain Eukaryota; kingdom Metazoa; phylum Chordata; class Actinopteri; order Salmoniformes; family Salmonidae; genus Oncorhynchus; species Oncorhynchus masou. Next base: position 16,063,223 of record NC_088238.1, on the reverse strand, counting down.
TGTAGGATTCTGAGAGATAACTAAACAATGTAGGATTCTGAGAGATAACTAAACAATGGGGACACTATAACACTACGTCTGTACGATTCAGAGAGATAACTAAACAATGGGGACACTATAACACTACGTCTGTAGGATTGAGAGACACTATAACACGATAAGGGGACACTATAACACTACGACAAATAAAAACAATGGGGACACCATGACCTACGTCTGTAGGATTGTAAGAGACAAATAAAAAGGCTATATAATGAAAACCACATTGTGGGTGTGAAAACATCACTCATCACCGCTCTCTGACTGGGTCTATGATCTGTATGGTATTGGCTGCGTCCCAAATGCCACCCTATTCCCTATTTAGAGCAGTGCTTGTGAACAGAGCTCTAAGGGCCCTGGTCTAAAGTAGTGCTCTGTATAAGGGTGCCATTAGGGAAACAGCCCAGGCCTGTGATCTGTGTAGACCTCTCTTTCACTCCAGATAGGTGCTGTTTAACTCTGTTGATTCTCAACGTCCTGGGATGAATGGGCATGTGGTCCGCTTGACATCACCCTGTTACGTAACAGCAGGTGGCTGGTTTGGGAGGACAGGCCTTAAGGGGGTTTTGGGGGCTGTGTGTGTGTGTGTGTGTGTGTTTGCGGGCCTGCTTGTATACACGTGTGTGCCTGCATATATGTGCGTGTCAGTACATGCGTGTCTTTGTGTGTTAGCGACTGTGCCTGTACAGACGTTTCTGTGTGTTTTACTCAGTCTTCCTCCCTCCGAGAATTGGGGAGACCATTATTACTCAGGCAGCATGGGTCTACCTGACTGACTACCTGGCTGACTACCTGGATACCTGGCTGACTACCTCGCGGACTACCTGGCTGGCTACCTGGGTACCTGACTGACTACTTAGCTGACTACTTGGCGGACCACCTGGCCGGGTACCTGGATACATGGAGGACTACCTTGCGGACTACCTGGATACCTGTCTGACTACCCGGCTGAATACCTGTCTGACTACCTGACGGACTACCTGGCTGGCTACCTGGATACCTGCCTGACTACCCGGCTCTAACTGTCTGACTACCTGACTGACTACCTGGCTCTACCTGTCTGACTACCTGGCAGACTACCATTCTGACGACCTGGATACATGGCATGTCTGACTGACTACATGGCTGACTGTGTCTGACTACCTGACTACATGGCGGAATAGCTGTCTGACTACCTGGATACATGGCTGACTAGCTGTCTGACTACCTGAATACATGGCTGACTAGCTGTCTGACTACCTGGATACATGGCTGACTACCTGGCGGACTACCTGTCTGACTACCTGACTACATGGCTGACTAGCTGTCTGACTACCTGGATACATGGCTGACTAGCTGTCTGACTACCTGGATGACTAGCTGTCTGACTACCTGACTACATGGCTGACTAGCTGTCTGACTACCTGACTACATGGCTGACTAGCTGTCTGACTACCTGGATACATGGCTGACTAGCTGTCTGACTACCTGACTACATGGCTGACTAGCTGTCTGACTACCTGACTACATGGCTGACTCGATGTCTGACTACCTGACTACATGGCGGAATAGCTGTCTGACTACCTGGATACATGGCTGACTAGCTGTCTGACTACCTGAATATATGGCTGACTCGATGTCTGACTACCTGACTACATGGCGGAATAGCTGTCTGACTACCTGGATACATGGCTGACTAGCTGTCTGACTACCTGAATATATGGCTGACTCGATGTCTGACTACCTGACTACATGGCTGCGTTGGTACAAGCATGTCTTTCTCTCACTTTGTGTTTATCAGTGTGGGTGTGTGTCGGTACTGTTATTCTTTCTCTTTGCCTTATTTAAGTGTGAGCCTATGTATGCGTGCCTACACGTTTGTGTGTGTGTGTGTGTGTGTGTACGTCTGGGCCTGGCAGGTCTAAACCAACATTATGTCCGTCTCATCTCTCTAAAACCAGTGGTCTGGAGCAGGGGTTAATTACATTGTAATCCCCCAGAACCCTCCCCCCTTAGCATGAAACCCAACCCTTCGTTCCCCGGCCAGGAAGGTCAGGGTTCGGGCAGAGGATGAATGTGAAGAAGGGGTTAATTGATTCAGTGACTTTGTTTTGACTGAGTCTCCAAAAGGCAGTATAATATGTTTACATGATTGAATACAATTTGTACATGTTCATGTCTATGGTTACAAGGCATCTTTTCCTACTTTGTGATTAATGTGTGCTAGTTTAAATTTGTTTGTTCTGTCGCTCCGTACAAACTCCTGCCAATACATCTTTTAATTCTGTTTATTTAAGCATTTGCTCATCTTTCCCTATCCCCTTAAATCTACAGTAGCAAAAGCATTATATCAATCAATTGCCAATGATGATAACGTGCGTTGAAACCGAGTCCATGTATTGACTCGTCAGGGGAAATGACATCATAATATATGCACGTGCCCGGTGTCCTCAAGCCAAGCATGAAGCCTGTGAAAGAGATCCATTCTCAGCTCATCATGACTCCAAAGGAATCCCCCTTGTTGGCTTCGATGCTTCATCCAACAAAAGGACCACATCTTGTCTACATGCGTGTGTGGACAGATAATCCTAAATTGAACACATCATTTGTAAGGCAACGAGGCACTATTAGGGGCGTTTAAAAAAAACAACACTTGGGCTAGTAGTGGCTTTTGGCTTTTAATGGTTGTAATATGTGAGATTATAAGATAACGTGTGACTGAACCATGTCACATAACCTCATAGTTGAGTCCCAAATGGCACCCTATTCCCTTCATAGTGCACTACATTTGACTAGGGCTCAAAGGATCTTGATTGTGCACTTTTTATGGAATAGAGTGCCATTTGGGACTCATACTATGTTTTCCTTCCTAATCCCTCCCTCCTTGTTGATCTCTTAAGTGGCTTGAATTTTTTAAATGTGAAAAAAAGGTTACACTGCCAACCCCGGGCTAAGTAATGGATGTAATGATAAGGTAGACAGGGGATGTTTAGTCTGTTTGTACAGCCATACAATTGCCATAATTACCCAGCGGAATCAGTGTTGTGCAAGTGTGCTGCTAACCGGGGCACGGCAGTGGTTGACAAATAGAATGGCGAAGCTTGGTAAACAGACCGCTACAAGGTGGAATTTCCCCTAGGTACAGATCTAGGATCATCTTCCCCTCCCCTATTCTAACCTTAACCATTAGTGGGGAATATGCCAAACTGACCCAAGTTCAGTGTCTAGGGGCAACTTCACCCAACTCCAAACAGAACAACGAGACATCTTCACTGGGAATATGAATTGAAGAGAACATTTAATTTTATTTATTTAACCTTCATTTAACCAGGCGAGTCAGTCATTTTTTATTAAATTACAATGACGGCCTGACAAGTCTAATTTTCCCAAAATCAATAAATACTTGACAGATGGTTTAGGCTGATGAAAAATCACTTCTAAGATGGTACTAAATAAAGTCCTGAATACTAAAATAAAATACTATAATATGTATATTCTCAGAATTCAAATTAAATGTATTTGAACCCACGAGAGAGCTCTTTATATCTTTGTCTCTCATATTTAAGAGGTTCATCTCTTTGTCATATCCCCATGTCCCTTGACTGCCCATTGCTAATGCTGTTGTTGTGTGTTTTCCGGGGGCTGTTAATGGACGTGGTTTACCTGTCCTTGCCTCTCCCTCTGCGACACCTAGGGTTGTGTTAGTCGTCTCTGTTCTGGTTCAGAACAGGCAAAGAGCCATGACTCAGTGGGTCTCTCTCCCCCAGGCCCAAGGCTTCCAACACAGCCTCTCCTCATATCCAACCATACTGCAGGTGTTCAACAAGACCAGAGGATGGCCTGCCTCCTAAATAGCACCATAGATTATACACTACATTTGACCGGGATCCATAGAGCTCTGGTCAAAATTAGTCCACTATGGAAGGAGTAAGGTACCATTTGTGACGTAGCCACAGTGCTATCTCAAAGGCTGTTTCTGTCTTACCAGAGTAGAAGCTGGTACGGCACCATCACAGCATCAGACTGGATCCTGTCTTATTGTATAGGTCACTGTAGCCTACAGTACTCTCCAGCGGTGTAGAGCAGGACTATTCTGGAAACACTCCTGTTCATGTTCTTATGGATGTTCCTTAAGACCGGAGCTTGGCCCGTCCGAACAACAGATTCATTCAAAGCAGCCATTGACAGAGAGAGCAATAACAGCGAACCCCCCTCAGCCCTGTAGGGCCGGACGTAAACAATGCCTCCCAAATGCCAGCCTATTCCCTACATAGTGGACTACTTCTGGCAAGAACCCTGTGGACCCTGTTCGACAGGGTGCCGTTTGGGATGCAGTAGAGTGCTGATTGAGTAGGAAGCTGACCACACACAGATCAGATAAAAAAAGCTTCAGTGTAAACGTATTTTGGTAGCACAGTGCACTCAGTTCCAGTTCCTCTCCAGGTGTTGAGTGGGAACAGTGGCCAAGTGAGACTGTAAACATTAGTCTTCCGGATGTGTTTTCCACTGTCAGTTGGGTTTGTTTGTGTGTTCAGTTTTTTTGTTGGGATGTTGACTCATCCATCCTGGCCTAAAAGCACCGACAAGGGAGGGTAAGTCACCAGAGAGGGAGGAGAGATGGAGGGAAAGGGAGATTGTTGGAGGGAGGGAGGAGGGAGGGAGGGGGGGGAGGGAGGGAGGGAGGGAGGGAGGGAGGGAGGGAGGGAGAGGGAGTGAGAATGATGGAGGGAGAGAGAGGGGGGAGGGAGGGAGGGAGGGAGGGAGGGAGGGAGGGAGGGAGGGAGGGAGGGGAGGGAAAGGGAGATGTGTGTTCAGTAGAACCAGATGTCCCACTTGGAAGGAACCTCTGAGTTACCCAACCACCCACTTACCACTTCACCCACCCAGCCATCCCCCGGCCCCCTTCCTTCATTAAACATGGTCATTAGAGTAACAAGCGATGGTAGATGTTGACTCATCCATCCTGGCCTAAAAGCACCGACCAAGGTTCTTACTGTAAGTCACCAGAGAGGAAGAGAGATGGAGGGAAAGGGAGATAGACAGGGAGAGGGAGTGAGAATGATGGAGGGAGAGAGAGAGACAGGGAGGGAGGGAGGGAGGGAGGGAGGGAGGGAGAAGGGAGGGAGGGAGGGAGGGAGGGAAAGGGAGATAGACAGGGAGAGGGAGTGAGAATGATGGAGGGAGAGAGAGAGACGGGGCAGGAGGGAGAGACAGATGGAGGGAGGATGGGCGCCTGTTGCAGAGAGGGAGATGAAGATCCCAGTGAGGAGTCAGCGCCTGTTGCACATTGAACTGAGTGATGAATGTCTCCATCCCAGTGAGGAGTCAGCCCTGTGTTCTCTGTTTGACTCTGAACTGGAGTGATGAATGTCTCCATCCCAGTGAGGAGTCAGCCCTGTTCTCTGTTATCTTTTTGACTCTGAACTGGAGTGATGAATGTCTCCATCCCAGTGAGGAGTCAGCCCTGTGTTCTCTATTTGACTCTGAACTGGAGTGATGAATGTCTCCATCCCAGTGAGGAGTCAGCCCTGTGTTCTCTGTTTGACTCTGAACTGGAGTGATGAATGTCTCCATTCCAGTGAGGAGTCAGCCCTGTGTTCTCTGTTTGATTCTGAATTGGAGTGATGAATGTCTCCATCCCAGTGAGGAGTCAGCCCTGTGTTCTCTGTTTGACTCTGAACTGGAGTGATGAATGTCTCCATCCCAGTGAGGAGTCAGCCCTGTGTTCTCTGTTTGACTCTGAACTAGAGTGATGAATGTCTCCATCCCAGTGAGGAGTCAGCCCTGTGTTCTCTGTTTGACTCTGAACTGGAGTGATGAATGTCTCCATCCCAGTGAGGAGTCAGCCCTGTGTTCTCTGTTTGACTCTGAACTGGAGTGATGAATGTCTCCATCCCAGTGAGGAGTCAGCCCTGTGTTCTCTGTTTGACTCTGAACTGGAGTGATGAATGTCATTTCTGTGGTCAGGCAGCGGAAATGTTGCCCAGCACGTTCCAAGATGGTGGTTCTGGCTTGACCCAAACCCACCCTGGCTTCCTTCTAGTGAGGACTCAGCTCCCCCAGCTCAGGTGGTCTCCATAAATAATGGATCCAAGAGAAATGGCTGTAGTCAGCCCAAATGGCACCCTATTCGCTATATAGTGCACTGCTTTTGACCAGAGCCCATATGGAATAGGGATCCATTTGGAACACATCCCAGTACTGTGTATCTTTCGAAATGACCATCCAGGAGCATTAATATTTGCCTTGGGCCCAGTAGGCGGTTTATTGAATTATTCAGCCTCCGCTGGGTTTGAAACATGGAGTCATTAGCAAGAGACAAAGCAGGTATAGTTTGTCTCTTCAATGGCCTTTTTCTTTAGCAGAGGACCGGGGCTGGCTGGCTGTGGTTAGACAGTTCACCTTTCAGTTGATGTTGCTGGTGTTCCTGCTGTGCTGTCATTCAGAGCATAATTTCCAGTCCAAACCCCTGCTCTTATCTAGAACGAAGACTGTTCAGATTCTTCAGCCTTCTCCCAAAGTGTGTACTTGCACATTCCCTGTGATGGTGAAAACTCCCCTCCAGCCAATGCTAACACCAATTCAATGTATTTAAATCCATGACAGGAGGGTGGAGAATTGAGATGCAGACTAAAGATTTACAGACTGATTTCCAAGTTTGACTATCAACAAGACCATGGAACAAATGAATGCAGTGCTCATGTGAAGTAGATTGTGTTCTTCATCACCACATGAAAACATCCGTTGAGGGTTGTTGTTGGGCAATTCCACAGTAACAGAGTGATCCTGGGACTTTACTTTAAAATGTATGTCCAAATAAAAAACAATGATTGGCAAGTTGAACAAACCATACAACTCTATGCACAAGGACGGCTTTTTACAATTTCCACTAAACATTTCACAAAAACACATTTTCTTGAACAGTGCAGATGCAAAGTTTGGTAACAGAATGACGGCATAAACAGCACCAACTGTCATTTTGTAACAAACTCTATTCGTAATGACATCAAAAAGAACAAATACGATCGCGGACAGTAACCCTTGTGGGGACGAACAAAATGTCCCCAGTTGGTCAACATTTTGTTCGTTCACTATTCTTTTCTGGTCCTCACTAGAATCATTAAACACGCACGCAAACATTGCACGCACGCACGCACGCACGCACAGCCCTGGCCAAGATAAAGCAGTGCAACAAAAACACAGAGTTACACATACACAAACTTACACACACACTTTCAACCTGTAATGTAAATGGATTTTTATTTGGATTTCATGTAATGGAGATACACAAAATACTCCAAGTTGGTGAAGTGAAATAAATTAAAATACTTTTTTCAAAAAAACTAAACAAAAAAAACAAACTGAAAAGGGGTGAACCCCTTTGCTATGAAGCCCCTAAATAAGATCTGGTGCAACCAATTACCTTCAGAAGTCACATAATTAGTTACATGAAGTTTTTATATGTAGATTTTTATTTGACCTTTATTTAACCAGGTCGGCCAGTTGAGAACAAGGTCTCATTTACAACTGCGACCTGGCCAAGATAAAGCAAAGCAGTGCGTCAACAACACAGAGTTACACATAAACAAACGTACAGTCAATAACACAATAGAAAAATCTATGTACAGTGTGTGCAAATGTAGAAGAGTAGGGAGGTAAGGCAATAAATAGGCCATAGAGGCTAAATAATTACAATTTAGCATTAACAAGTGATAGATGTGCAGATGATGATGTGCAAGTAGAGATACTGGGGTGCAAAAGAACAAGAGGATAAATAACAATATGGGGATGAGGTAGTTGGGTGTGCTATTTACAGATTGGCTGTGTACAGGTACAGTTATCAGTAAGCTGCTCTGACAGCTGATGATTAAAGTTAGAGATGGAGATATAAGACTCCAGCTTCAGTGATTTTTGCAATTTGTTCCAGTTATTGGCAGCAGAGAACTGGAAGGAAAGGCGGCCAAAGGAAGTGTTGGCTTTGGGGATGACCAGTGAAATATACCTGCTGGACAAAAACTACATGGGTGTTGCTATGGTGACCAGTGAGCTAAGATAAGGCAGGGCTTCACCTAGCAAAGACTTATAGATGACCTGGAGCCAGTGGGTTTGGAGTCGAATATGTAGTGAGGGCCAACCAAAAAGAGCATACAGGTCGCAGTGGTGGGTAGTATATGGGGCTTTGGTGACAAAAGGATGGCACTGTCTCTACATCCAATTTGCTGTTTAGAGTGTTGGAGGCTATTTTGTAAATGACATCGCCGAAGTCAAGGATCGGTAGGATAGTCAGGTTTACGAGGGTATGTTTGGCAGCATGGGTGGAGGCTTTGTTTTTCGAAATAGGAAGCCGATTGGAGATGCTTGATATGAGTCTGAAGGAGAGTTTACAGTCTAACCAGACACCTAGGTATTTGTAGTTGTCCACATATTCTAAGTCCGAACCGTCCAGAGTAGTGATGTTGGACAGGAGGGCAGGTACAGGCAGCGATCGGTTGAAGAGCATGCATTTAGTTTTACTAGCATTTAAAAGCAGTTGGAGGCCACGGAAGGAGTGATGTATGGCATTGCAACTCGTTTGAAGCTCGTTGAACTGAACTCTATCTGAGAAGTAGTTGATGAACCAGGCGAGGCAGTCATTTGAGAAGCCAATGCAATTGAGTCTGTCGATAAGAATGTGATAATTGACAGAGCCGAAAGCCTTGGCCAGGTTGATGAAGACGGTTGCACAGTACTGTCTTTTATTGATGGCTGTTATGATATCCTTTAGGACCTTGAGCGTGGCTGAGGTGCACCCATGACCAGCTCGGAAAACCAGATTGCATAGTGGAGAAGGTACGGTGGGATTCAAAATGATTTATGTTTGACTTGTTTGTTAACTTGGCTTTCAAATATTTTAGAAAGGCAGGGCAGGATGGATATAGGTCTATAACAGTTTGTGTCTAGAGTGTCTTCCCCTTTTGAAGATGGGGATGACCATGGAAGCTTTCCAATCTTTGGAGATCTCAGATGATACGAAAGAGAGGTTGAACAGGCTAGTAATAGGGGTTGCGACAATCTTCGCAGAAGATTTTTAGAAAGAGAGGGTCGAGTTTGTCTAGCCCAGCTGATTTGTAGGGATCCAGATTTTGCAGCTCTTTCATAACATCAGCTGTCTGGATTTGGGTGAAGGAGAAGCAGGGGGAGCTTGGGCCAGTTGCTTCAGGGGGTGCAGAGATGTTGGCCGTGGAAAGCATGACCAGCCGTAGAATAATGCTTATTGAAATGATCGATTATCGTAGATTTATCGGTGGTGAAAGTGTTTCCTAGCCTCAGTGCAGTGGGCAGTTGGGAGGAGGTGCTCTTATTCTACATGGACTTTACAGTGTCCCAAAACCTTTTGGAATTAGTGCTACGGGATGGACATTTCTGTTTGAAAAAGCTAGCCTTAGCTTTCCTAATCGACTGAGTATATTGGTTCCTGACTTCCCTGAAAAGATGCATATCGCGGGGGCTTTTCGATGCTGATGCGAACACCACAGGATGTTTTTGTGCTGGTCAAGTGCAGTCAAGTCTGGCGTGAACCAAGGGCTAAATCTGTTCTTAGTTCTACATTTTTTGAACGGGGCATGCTTATTTAATATGGCGAGGAAAGCACTTTTAAAGAGCAATCAGGCATCCTCTACTGACTGGATGAGGTCAATATCCTTCCAGGATACCCTGGCCAGGTCTATTAGAAAGGCCTGCTTGCTGAAGTATTTTAGGGAACCTTTGACATTGATGAGGGGTGGTCATTTGACTGCGGCCCCATCACACACGCAGGCAATGACGCAGTGATCGCTGAGATCCTGGTTGAAGACAGCAGAGGTGTATTTCGAGGGCAAGTTGGTCAGGATGATATCTAAGAGGTTGCCCATGGTTACAGATTTAGGGTTGTACCACCTGTGTGCAATCTAAGTGTCACATGATCTCAGTCCACAAGGCCCCAGAGTCTGCAACACCACTAAGCAAAGGGAACCACCAAGCAAGCGGCACCATAAAGACCAAGGAGCTCTCCAAACAGGTCAGGGACAAAGTTGTGGAGAAGTACAGATCAAGGTTGAGTTAAAAAAATATCAGAAACTTTGAACATCCCACGGAGCACCATTAAATCCATAATAAAAAAATGAAAAGAATGTGGCACCACAACAAACCTGCCAAGAGGGCCACCCACCAAAATTCACAGACCAGGCAAGGAGGGCATTAATCAGAGAGGCAACAAAGAGACCAAAGATAACCCTGAAGGAGCTGCAAAGCTCCACAGCAGAGATTGGAGTATCAGTCCATAGGACCATTTTAAGCCATACACTCCACAGAGCTGGGCTTTACAGAAGAGTGGTCAGAAAAAAGCCAAAAATAAACAAATAAACAAACACGTTTGGTGTTCGCCAAAAGGCATTTGGGAGACTCTTGTCAGATGAGACTAAAATTGAGCTTTTTGGCCATCAAGGAAAATGCTATGTCTGGCGCAAACCCAACACCTCTCATCACCACGAGAATACCATCCCCAAAGTGAAGCATGGTGGTGGCAGCATCATGCTGTGGGGATGTTTTTCCATCAACAGGGACTGGGAAACTGGTCAGAATTGAAGGAATGATGGATGGTGCTAAATATAGGGAAATTCTCGAGGGAAACCTGTTTCAGTGTTACAGAGATTTGAGACTGGGACGGAGGTTCACCTTCCAGCAGGACAATGACCCTAAGCATACTGCTAAAGCAACACTTGAGATGTTTAAGGGGAAACATTTAAATGTCTTGGAATGGCCTAGACAAACCCCAGACCTCAATCCAATTTAGAATCTGTGGTATGACTTAAAGATTGCTGTACACCAGCAGAACCAATCCAACTTGAAGGAGCTGGAGCAGTTTTGCCTTGAAGAATGGGCAAAAATCCTAGTGGCTAGGTGCGCCAAGCATATAGAGACATACTCCAAGAGACTTGCATCTGTAATTGCTGCAAAAGGTGGCTCAACAAAGTATTGTTTTTGGGGTGTGAATAGTTATGCACGCTACAGTTTTCTGTTTATTTGTCTTATTTCTTGCTTGTTTCACAATAAAAATATTTTGCATGTTCAAAGTGGTAGGCATGTTGTGTAAACAAAATGATACCCCAAAAAATGTATTTTAATTCCAGGTTATAAGACAACAAAATAGGAAAAATGCCAAGGGGGGTGAATACTTTCGCAGGCCACTGTACTATGCTGGAGTTTTGCTTTCATCTTGGGATGTACTGGTGTTTATTCATTAGTGTACACTGTACTGTAGCAAACTGGAAAACAGTTTACCACAAAAACAGGAGTTTCTATTGGCCACATTCAGATAGGTCCCTTCCCGTTTCATCCCGTTTGTTTCCATTTGGTTCCTAGTGAATACACCCCTGGACAACAGATGTCACCTCTGCCATCTGCTGAGGGATGAAGTGGAATCTTCTGTGGCTTTACTTCACATGCTGTCAAAGGAGACTCCAGGAAGTATTGGAGGTGGGCGTCCATAAAGCTGGGCATCCATAAAGCTGTCCATCTTTCAGTCCCACTGTCTGTCTTCACATTTTTACTGTTTATTAACCCATTCCTTTGTCTCACATGTGATGTGAATCCATTTCACAGAGCTGTAAAATGCACACACTGAAACATACACACACACATCTGCATACACCCACACTGAAACATACACACACACATCTGCATACACCCACACTGAAACATACACACACACATCTGCATACACCCACACTGAAACATACACACACACATCTGCATACACCCACACTGAAACATACACACACAAATGTGAATACAGATGGAGGCACTTGTGAGTACAGTGAGTGAGTGAACAGTGTATAAGAGACAGCCTCTGGCTTTGGCACACAGCGGATGATGTGATGGTGTGTCCTGGCCAGGCTACAAACATCTGCGAGTCAGGTATCTTCCTGGAAGTTTGATTGCTGCCTATTGTGGTCTGAGAGACCAAACTCTCAGTAAGCCCAATGTTTCAGTAAGCCCAATCCTCTGGCCTGATGTTATCGTTAGCAGAGAAGTCACTCCTCGCTGCCTGACGCTGTCTCCCACGCTAGCCACTGAGCTAGCCGCTGTGCCAGGAAGAGAGTAATCACTGTAGCCTAGCGTAGCATATCCTAGCTTTAGCGTAGCATATCCTATGGTTAGCGCGTGGTTCAGGAGGGATTGAGTTGTGTTATCCTTTTAAAGGAGGAATGATGGGAACTCTGGGCAGGGAATGGGATTGCTGCAGGCCTGTTGTTCCCCTTAATGCAGCGTGCAATGGAAGCAAGCTGCCGCCTGGCTCAGCAGTGCTTTCATCCAGGCTTTCTGCTGGGCCTGTGACAGGGTCTTGCCAAAGCCAAAGCTGTGGGTTTTCTTGAGCACAGTGTGTTTACATTGGTGGAGATTTTCAATGATGTTTCTCTGTACATGGCAATCGAGAGCTATGGCTAACACTTTTATGGAATGCTATAGTATACATTCCTTATATTTATTAAACCTTTATGCAGAAGGTCAATTAGGAACAGATTATTATTTGCAGTAACATCCTGCCCCTATAAAGGGACATATTATTTCTTATTAGCAGAGAGATAGAAAAAGGAGGCAGTGAGAGAGTGAGCAAATGACAAATGCTGATAATGAATAATGTATTCTCCTGAACAGGGCTTCATCAGGTTGATAGGGATATATTCTCCTGAACAGGGCTTCATCAGGTTGATAGGGATGTATTCTCCTGAACAGGGCTTCATCAGGTTGATAGGGATGTATTCTCCTGAACAGGGCTTCATCAGGTTGATAGGGATATATTCTCCTGAACAGGGCTTCATCAGGTAGATAGGGATGTATTCTCCTGAACAGGGCTTCATCAGGTTGATAGGGATGTATTCCCCTGAACAGGGCTTCATCAGGTTGATAGGGATGTATTCTCCTGAACAGGGCTTCATCAGGTTGATAGGGATGTATTCTCCTGAACTCCTGAACAGGGCTTCATCAGGTTGATAGGGATGTATTCTCCTGAACAGGTCAGGTTGATAGGGATGTATTCTCCTGAACAGGGCTTCATCAGGTTGATAGGGATGTATAGTGAACATTCATCAGGTTGATATCTCCTGAACAGGGCTTCATCAGGTTGATAGGGATGTATTCTCCTGAACAGGGCTTCATCAGGTTGATAGGGATAGAAAAATCCTGAGAGGGCTTCATCAGGTGCTGATAGGGATATATTGTACTCCTGAACAGGGCTTCATCAGGTTGATAGGGATGTATTCTCCTGAACAGGGCTTCATCAGGTTGATAGGGATGTATTATCCTGAACAGGGCTTCATCAGGTTGATAGGGATGTATTCTCCTGAACAGGGCTTCATCAGGTTGATAGGGATGTATTCTCCTGAACAGGGCTTCATCAGGTTGATAGGGATGTATTCTCCTGAACAGGGCTTCATCAGGTTGATAGGGATGTATTCTCCTGAACAGGGCTTCATCAGGTTGATAGGGATGTATTCTCCTGAACAGGGCTTCATCAGGTTGATAGGGATGTATTCCTGAACAGGGCTTCATCAGGTTGATAGGGATGTATTCTCCTGAACAGGGCTTCATCAGGTTGATAGGGATGTATTCTCCTGAACAGGGCTTCATCAGGTTGATAGGGATGTATTCTCCTGAACAGGGCTTCATCAGGTTGATAGGGATGTATTCTCCTGAACAGGGCTTCATCAGGTTGATAGGGATGTATTCTCCTGAACAGGGCTTCATCAGGTTGATAGGGATGTATTCTCCTGAACAGGGCTTCATCAGGTTGATAGGGATGTATTCTCCTGAACAGGGCTTCATCAGGTTGATAGGGATGTATTCTCCTGAACAGGGCTTCATCAGGTTGATAGATAGGGATGTCTTTTTCCAGACGTGACCCTGAAGTTAGTGCAAATGGCGGTTTAATCGCGTTCTTGTGAACCAGCCCTAAAATATCATGTTCGGATGATTCGGAGGCCACAGATGGCAGGATACACACGCTCCCGTTTGATGTGTCAAAACACTGGATTGACTCATCAACATCTGGATGAACTGTCTTCTCCAAAACCCCAAGAGTTGGGAGGTTTTTCCCTCCCTTACGGGACTGATATAATGATAGTATAGATTTCCCTCTTTTGGAAGATCCTGGAGAAATATTTCCGGACTAGGCGATGTGGTGTCCTCTCAATCAATACCTTGGAGAACATGAACATACATTTCCAGTCAATTCCAGATCTGTGTAGCCAGCAGATTTTATTTCCCCAGAATGTTTTACCCATCCCTGACTGTGGTCTTTTTATGGTTTCTATAAAAGGTCCGTTTTCTTTGAGGCTGTATTGCCACTCTTGCCAAATCCACAACAGATGCACCACTTTGCCTTGCCACTTTTGTTCCTCATTACGCGAGGCATCCCTTTTTTGAGGGGGCAACAGAAATCATACTGTCTGGCCCAGAGACATTGATTTACTCAATATTTGACTTGCTTTAGACTGATTTAGTTGGATTGACTTCTATACTTCTATATCCTTCATGATTTGATACCCAGTCAATGGTCAGTCAGTGATTTGGAGGAGAGTGTCAGGCCAGTGAAAGTTCACTGGATTCGGTTCCTTGGCGTTTGCTGCACTGACTTGGTATTTTAGCATATTCCGCCTCTTTTCTCTGGCATTGGGTAATCTTTCCCAAACTTAGGGGCCCATCAAACTGAGGGCTATAAGAATACGGTGTGGTTTTGGACCAGGGACGTGACCTCGTACTGGTTTGTGTCACCCGACCCACTTTAAATCTCATTCGCTTTGTGGCCATCTGGCTGAGTTACCTCTGGGAAAATGCACAAATACACTGTGTGTGTGTGTGTGTGTGTGTATTTATGTGAGTGCGGGTATGCGTGCTATTGAAAAGCCCTTGATCCGACACAGAAACACAGAGAGGTTTGTCACCACAAAGCACCTGCCAAGGGAACAAAAAATAAGAAATTGTGGGCGGGTGAAATGTTGTGCCAATTTAATTGAACTGTCAGAGAAAGACATGATTAATTTCATTGTAATGTAACATTATGTCACGGACATGTGGCTTTTCCTCTTGGCTTTGCTCTTTGGAGAAAAACCAGTGAAGAGTGAACATAGAGGGCCTCCATGGATTTGACGACTGCCTTGGAGAAAAGCTTGAGTCTAACTCAGCCACGCGCCCTTTATTGACAAGAGATATTAGAGGGCAAAGGTCCATCCTTTTTACCCAAGAAAAGCTTTTGTTGAAGTTCAGCTGAGAATGAACTATTGGACTGGACTGAATCCTATCTAACTTGGCATTTGCACATTTCACTGCTCTCTGAAACCCAGTGTGTGCATTCAGTTTGACTGTTTACAGCTACAACAACTCTAGTTACCTCAAAATACCTCAAAATGGAAGGACAATGACACCATACGTATGTCAATATGAGAATGACAAATCCTCCCTGTTTGACAGGCCAGATTCTATGCTTTTACACAGATTTTTTGGGCTGGCGTTAAGGCGGCGCTAGTGTCAAACGCACGTTAGTTTGCAATTTCGGCATTTAAAAACTGTTTTCTAGCCCTTACTCCAGGTTTGGCAATTTACCTGTCTTATCTCAGCTCGTGTGCGTTCAGATGGGCAGGGTGGAAATATTTGAGGTTTGTCCTTAAAAACATGATCCAAAGTACTAATTTCAAACAGCGCTGATGGGGGTATTTAAGACCAACCAAAAGCTGGTTTTAGTGGTTGGTTATGGCATGAATTCTGACAGGGGAAACACAGCCTATCCAGCTGTGACGCACACTGGCCATATGTGCATGGAACAAGAGTAGCCTAATGTGCTTTTGGTGCCTGTATGCTTCATATTTAGATAAATAAATATTGTATTTTTCATTTGCATTATTTGATTAAAAACCAGGCAGAGCCTCCCCATTTACATTTACATTTAAGTCATTTAGCAGACGCTCTTATCCAGAGCGACTTACAAATTGGTGAATTCACCTTCTGACATCCAGTGGAACAGCCACTTTACAATAGTGCATCTAAATCATTAAGGGGGGGTGGTGAGAAGGATTACTTATCTTATCCTAGGTATTCCTTGAAGAGGTGGGGTTTCAGGTGTCTTCGGAAGGTGGTGATTGACTCCGCTGTCCTGGCGTCGTGAGGGAGTTTGTTCCACCATTGGGGGGCCAGAGCAGCGAACAGTTTTGACTGGGCTGAGCGGGAACTGTACTTCCTCAATGGTAGGGAGGCGAGCAGGCCAGAGGTGGATGAACGCAGTGCCCTTGCTTGGGTGTAGGGCCTGATCAGAGCCTGGAGGTACTGCGGTGCCGTTCCCCTCACAGCTCCGTAGGCAAGCACCATGGTCTTGTAGCGGATGCGAGCTTCAACTGGAAGCCAGTGGAGAGAGCGGAGGAGCGGGGGTGACGTGAGAGAACTTGGGAAGGTTGAACACCAGACGGGCTGCGGCGTTCTGGATGAGTTGTAGGGGTTTAATGGCACAGGCAGGGAGCCCAGCCAACAGCGAGTTGCAGTAATCCAGACGGGAGATGACAAGTGCCTGGATTAGGACCTGCGCCGCTTCCTGTGTGAGGCAGGGTCGTACTCTGCGGATGTTGTAGAGCATGAACCTACAGGAACGGGCCACCGCCATGATGTTGGTTGAGAACGACAGGGTGTTGTCCAGGATCACGCCAAGGTTCTTAGCGCTCTGGGAGGAGGACACAATGGAGTTGTCAACCGTGATGGCGAGATCATGGAACGGGCAGTCCTTCCCCGGGAGGAAGAGCAGCTCCGTCTTGCCGAGGTTCAGCTTGAGGTGGTGATCCGTCATCCACACTGATATGTCTGCCAGACATGCAGAGATGCGATTAGCCACCTGGTCATCAGAAGGGGGAAAGGAGAAGATTAATTGTGTGTCGTCTGCATAGCAATGATAGGAGAGACCATGTGAGGTTATGACAGAGCCAAGTGACTTGGTGTATAGCGAGAATAGGAGAGGGCCTAGAACAGAGCCCTGGGGACACCAGTGGTGAGAGCGCGTGGCGAGGAGACAGATTCTCGCCACGCCACCTGGTAGGAGCGACCTGTCAGGTAGGACGCAATCCAAGCGTGGGCCGCGCCGGAGATGCCCAACTCGGAGAGGGTGGAGAGGAGGATCTGATGGTTCACAGTATCGAAGGCAGCCGATAGGTCTAGAAGGATGAGAGCAGAGGAGAGAGAGTTAGCTTTAGCAGTGCGGAGCGCCTCCGTGATACAGAGAAGAGCAGTCTCAGTTGAATGACTAGTCTTGAAACCTGACTGATTTGGATCAAGAAGGTCATTCTGAGAGAGATAGCGGGAGAGCTGGCCAAGGACGGCACGTTCAAGAGTTTTGGAGAGAAAAGAAAGAAGGGATACTGGTCTGTAGTTGTTGACATCGGAGGGATCGAGTGTAGGTTTTTTCAGAAGGGGTGCAACTCTCGCTCTCTTGAAGACGGAAGGAACGTAGCCAGCGGTCAGGGATGAGTTGATGAGCGAGGTGAGGTAAGGGAGAAGGTCCCCGGAAATGGTCTGGAGAAGAGAGGAGGGGATAGGGTCAAGCGGGCAGGTTGTTGGGCGGCCGGCCGTCACAAGAAGCGAGATTTCATCTGGAGAGAGGGGGAGAAAGAGGTCAGAGCACAGGGTAGGGCAGTGTGAGCAGAACCAGCGGTGTCGTTTGACTTAGCAAACGAGGATCGGATGTCGTCGACCTTCTTTTCAAAATGGTTGACGAAGTCATCTGCAGAGAGGGAGGAGGGGGGGGAGGAGGATTCAGGAGGGAGGAGAAGGTGGCAAAGAGCTTCCTAGGGTTAGAGGCAGATGCTTGGAATTTAGAGTGGTAGAAAGTGGCTTTAGCAGCAGAGACAGAGGAGGAAAATGTAGAGAGGAGGGAGTGAAAGGATGCCAGGTCCGCAGGGAGGCGAGTTTTCCTCCATTTCCGCTCGGCTGCCCGGAGCTCTGTTCTGTGAGCTCGCAATGAGTCATCGAGCCACGGAGCGGGAGGGGAGGACCGAGCCGGCCTGGAGGATAGGGGACATAGAGAGTCAAAGGATGCAGAAAGGGAAGAGAGGAGGGTTGAGGAGGCAGACTCAGGAGAAAGGTTGGAGAAGGTATGAGCAGAGGGAAGAGATGATAGGATGGAAGAGGAGAGAGTAGCGGGGGAGAGAGAGCGAAGGTTGGGACGGTGCGATACCATCCGAGTAGGGGCAGGGTGGGAAGTGTTGGATGAGAGCGAGAGGGAAAAGGATACAAGGTAGTGGTCGGAGACTTGGAGGGGAGTTGCAATGAGGTTAGTGGAAGAACAGCATCTAGTAAAGATGAGGTCGAGCGGATTGCCTGCCTTGTGAGTAGGGGGGAAGGTGAGAGGGTGAGGTCAAAAGAGGAGAGGAGTGGAAAGAAGGAGGCAGAGAGGAATGAGTCAAAGGTAGACGTGGGGAGGTTAAAGTCGCCCAGGACTGTGAGAGGTGAGCCGTCCTCAGGAAAGGAGCTTATCAAGGCATCAAGCTCATTGATGAACTCTCCGAGGGAACCTGGAGGGCGATAAATGATAAGGATGTTAAGCTTGAAAGGGCTGGTAACTGTGACAGCATGGAATTCAAAGGAGGCGATAGATAGATGGGTAAGGGGAGAGAGAGAGAATGACCACTTGGGAGAGATGAGGATCCCGGTGCCACCACCCCGCTGACCAGAAGCTCTCGGGGTGTGCGAGAACACGTGGGCGGACGAAGAGAGAGCAGTAGGAGTAGCAGTGTTATCTGTGGTGATCCATGTTTCCGTCAGTGCCAGGAAGTCGAGGACTGAGGAGGCATAGGCTGAGATGAACTCTGCCTTGTTGGCCGCAGATCGGCAGTTCCAGAGGCTACCGGAGACCAGGAACTCCACGTGGGTCACGCGCTGGGACCACCAGATTAGGTGGCCGCGGCCACGCGGTGTGGAGCGTTTGTATGGTCTGTGCAGAGAGGAGAGAACAGGGATAGATAGACACATAGTTGACAGGGTACAGAAGAGGCTACGCTAATGCAAAGGAGATTGGAATGACAAGTGGACTACACGTCTCGAATGTTCAGAAAGTTAAGCTTACGTAGCAAGAATCTTATAGACTAAAATGATTGAAATGATACAGTACTGCTGGAGTAGGCTAGCTGGTAGTGGCTGCGATGTAGCTAACCTAGAAAATCGCTCTAGGCTAAACAATTGACTTAGATACAAAGACGGCTATGTAGCTAGCTAGCTACGATCAAACAAAACAAACCGTTGTACTGTAATAGTTACTACAGTGCTGCTATTCGGGCTAGCTGGCTAGCTACGTTAAGAGAACGACAATAGCTGGCCAGCTAACCTAGAAAAAATCGCTCTAGGCTACACAATTGTCTTAGATACAAAGACGGCTATGTAGCTAGCTAGCTACGATCAAACAAAACAAACCGTTGTACTGTAATAGTTACTACAGTGCTGCTATTCGGGGCTAGCTGGCTAGCTACGTTGAAAGACCGACAATAGCTGGCCAGCTAACCTAGAAAATCGCTCTAGACTACACAATTGTCTTAGATACAAAGACGGCTATGTAGCTGGCTAGCTACGATCAAACAAATCAAACCGTTGTACTGTAATGAAGTGAAATGAAAAATGTGATACTACCTGTGGAGCGACGCGAATGTTGACCGGGTAGTTGGAGTTCAATTCGGTAGAGGTTGGCTAGTTGTTGGCTAGCTAGCTAGCAGCATTTCCTACGTTATGGACGACAAATAGCTGGCTAGCTAACCTCGGTAAATTAAGATAATCACTCTAAGTCTACACACTCTAAACTGCACAATTATCTTGGATACGAAGACAGCGAAGACAACTATGTAGCTAGCTGACACTACGCTAATCGAGTCGCTCAGTTGAGTGTAATAGTTTCTACAGTGCTAGTGGACAGTGGATGTTAGCTAGCTGCTTAGCTAGCTGCTGGGCAGATACGTTAGGACGACGAAATACGATAATATGCAATTGTCGTTGACACTTTTTCTTTGTCTGACCAATGCAACCGCAAAGTATTCCAGACTGTCGATAGGGTTTAGTTCCTGAGACTGTTTGGAAATAAATCTCAATCACCAAAGCTTCATTCAAATATCCAGTTTGAGAGGAGTAAAGCAGTGAGCTGACTGACATTCCATTTGTATCTATGCATTGTAGGCAGGCCCCATTATTTTAGGCATGCAGGCCCCATTTTGGATGTGCGTTCTTTTAATATTATATGCCCACAGGGAGAAATGATGTTGCCTATTTAAAACAAGTTGTTGTTTTGTTTTGAATTTAATTAGAATTATTAATTATTTTTTTAGGCCTTATCAATAATGAATTGAATCTTGCTTATTGACAATGTTTGGTGTGTCCATGCTCAGCCATAATGCTCCACTAGTGTCCATGCTCAGCCATAATGCTCCACTAGTGTCCATGCTCAGCCATAATGCTCCACTAGTGTCCATGCTCAGCCATAACTAGTGTCCATGCTCAGCCATAATGCTCCACTAGTGTCCATGCTCAGCCATAATGCTCCACTAGTGTCCATGCTCAGCCATAATGCTCCACTAGTGTCCATGCTCAGCCATAATGCTCCACTAGTGTCCATGCTCAGCCATAATGCTCCACTAGTGTCCATGCTCAGCCATAATGCTCCACTAGTGTCCATGCTCAGCCATAATGCTCCACTAGTGTCCATGCTCAGCCATAATGCTCCACTAGTGTCCATGCTCAGCCATAATGCTCCACTAGTGTCCATGCTCAGCCATAATGCTCCACTAGTGTCCATGCTCAGCCATAATGCTCCACTAGTGTCCATGCTCAGCCATAATGCTCCACTAGCCCAGTGGGGGCTGCTGAGGAGGATTTGGCTCATATAATGGCTGGAATGGAGTCAATGGAATGGTATCAAACACATGTTCTGGATTCCATTCCAGTCATTCCACTCCAGCCATTAAACTCCACTCCAGACGTTATTATGAGCCATTCTCCCTTCAGCAGCCCCCACTGGCCTCGCCCCTATATCAGTGTGAATGCTATTAAAGCCATGCAATTACTCAGAACAATGTGGACTGCAAAGGGGTTCACGTTAACCTATTTAGCAAGGATGGGATAGGTCTGCATTTTGGTCTTTTGTTTCTTTAAGCCATTTAACAAACTATAATGGACTAACACTGGAAATGGAGTTGATTCCAAGGCAATACATAAAAGGCCATTAATACACAAACTGAAGCAACCACATATTTTTCTGACACACTCCTGAACCTATAGTGCTTAGATTTAACATTGCTTTAGAT
>NC_088238.1:16024373-16036873 GCF_036934945.1 Oncorhynchus masou masou | reverse complement strand
TGGTGGGTACAGGGATGTCTGTTGCAGTGACACCAGACAGGAGTCTGTATTCTGGAGGCCTCTATGGTGGGTACAGGGATGTCTGTTGCAGTGACACCAGAGGGAAGTGTGTATTCTGGAGGCCTCTATGGTGGGTACAGGGATGTCTGTTGCAGTGAAACAAGAGGGAAGTCTGTATTCTGGAGGCCTCTATGGTGGGTACAGGGATGTCTGTTGCAGTGACACCAGAGGGAAGTGTGTATTCTGGAGGCCTCTATGGTGGGTACAGGGATGTCTGTTGCAGTGACACCAGACAGCAGTCTGTATTCTGGAGGCCTCTATGGTGGGTACAGGGATGTCTGTTGCAGTGACTGTTCTCAACAGAGTCTGTATTCTGGAGGCCTCTTGGTGGGTTGGGATGTCTGTGAAGTGAAGCAAATCACCACAGTATCTCCATGTTGCACATGAAGTGAGGCCAATAATAATAATTTGCACACAGTTTGGGAATCAAGCTGAGCCAAGTGATCTGTTAAGAGGTCTGCTTCCCGTACATTTCACCAGGAAGACTTTATCATTCTCATCTGAGATTCAATAACAACACGTGTTGAGCTTAACTTTTTCCATTTTGTTGGTCACAGAAATGTGCGGTGCACTTGGTTCATTCATTGTTATGGTGTCTCCCTATGGACATGTTTAAGACGTTCTATTTCTTGGTTCTGCTTCATATAACATCTAATTGCCTCTTTACGAGTGATGTTGAACTGATTATATGGCTTTACACTGTTACCAGAACGGCTTTCATTAGGTCTACAAGTCAGACCTCCCCTGCACACGCACACACACACACCACACGGCGCGCACACACACACACCACATGGCGCACAGACACACACAAAACACGGCGCACGGACACACACACCACACGGCGCGCACACACACACACCACATGGCGCACAGACACACACAAAACACGGCGCACGGACACACGCGTCCACGTGTCTGCACAGTACACACATATATGCACATACGTACACACACACACTGGGGTGAGTCACCAGTCATTATGTTGCCTGGAAAGCCACCAGCGCTTGTCACTTCTTCTATTGTCCTCCACAACATATCAATTTACATGTTTTCAGAATGTTCAGAATGTCACCTTTTCAGAATTTTGTCTCCAGGACAGACAGACAGACAGACATTGCTCTTCCCGTATACTCACAGACCAATGCAGTGCCATATGCAGTGGCACGCTGCGATAGGGATGTAGAAAATACATCGAACTCTAGATGTGGGTCCCAAATGGCACCCGATTCCTATGGGCCCTGGTCAAAAGTAGTGCACTAAATAGGAAATAGGGTACCATTTGGTATGCACACTAAGCCATTGGCCCTATCTTCAGCACCACATGGACACCAGTATGGAGACTTCCCTCCCCAGATGGCTGCAGCCTGCAGCTGGGTCTTAGAGCTGCATGCACTATGTGTGTTTAGTTACGCACAGCCAGGATATTGACACATTCTGGGAGGGGTTGCTATTATCAAACAGGTTCATTGTGGTGGTCGATAACATCAGTCACTATCTCTTCAAATGTCAGAGAGGTACAGTAGTCTAACCAGCTGTCTGTCAGAGAGGTACTGTAGTCTAACCAGCTGTCTGTCAGAGAGGTACCGTAGTCTAACCAGCTGTCTGTCAGAGGTACCGTAGTCTAACCAGCTGTCTGTCAGAGAGGTACACAGTCTAACCAGCTGTCTGTCAGAGAGGTAGTCTAACCAGCTGTCTGTCAGAGAGGTACCGTAGTCTAACCAGCTGTCTGTCAGAGAGGTACCGTAGTCTAGCCAGCTGTCTGTCAGAGAGGTACCGTAGTCTAACCAGCTGTCTGTCAGAGAGGTACCGTAGTCTAACCAGCTGTCTGTCAGAGGTACCGTAGTCCAACCAGCTGTCTGTCAGCAGAGGTACCGTAGTCTAACCAGCTGTCTGTCAGAGAGGTACCGTAGTCTAGAGCTGTCTGTCAGAGAGGTACCGTAGTCTAACCAGCTGTCTGTCAGAGAGGTACCGTAGTCTAACCAGCTGTCTGTCAGAGAGGTACACTAGTCTAACCAGCTGTCTGTCAGAGAGGTACCGTAGTCTAACCAGCTGTCTGTCAGAGGGTACAGTCTAACCAGCTGTCTGTCAGAGGTACTGCAACCAGCTGTCTGTCAGAGAGGTAACCAGCTGTCTGTCAGAGAGGTTGCTAGTCTAACCAGCTGTCTGTCAGAGAGGTACCGTAGTCTAACCAGCTGTCTGTCAGAGAGGTACCGTAGTCTAACCAGCTGTCTGTCAGAGAGGTACCGTAGTCTAACCAGCTGTCTGTCAGAGAGGTACCGTAGTCTAACCAGCTGTCTGTCAGAGGTACCGTAGTCTAACCAGCTGTCTGTCAGAGAGGTACCGTAGTCTAACCAGCTGTCTGTCAGAGAGGTACCGTAGTCTAGCCAGCTGTCTGTCAGAGAGGTACCGTAGTCTAACCAGCTGTCTGTCAGAGAGGTACCGTAGTCTAACCAGCTGTCTGTCAGAGAGGTACCGTAGTCTAACCAGCTGTCTGTCAGAGAGGTACCGTAGTCTAACCAGCTGTCTGTCAGAGAGGTACCGTAGTCTAACCAGCTGTCTGTCAGAGAGGTACCGTAGTCTAACCAGCTGTCTGTCAGAGAGGTACCAGTGTCTGTCAGTCTAACCAGCTGTCTGTCAGAGAGGTACCGTAGTCTAACCAGCTGTCTGTCAGAGAGGTACCGTAGTCTAACCAGCTGTCTGTCAGAGAGGTACCGTAGTCTAAGTCCAGCTGTCTGTCAGAGAGGTACCGTAGTCTAACCAGCTGTCTGTCAGAGAGGTCTAACCAGCTGTCTGTCAGTCTAAACCAGCTGTCTGTCAGAGAGGTACCGTAGTCTAGCCAGCTGTCTGTCAGAGAGGTACCGTAGTCTAACCAGCTGTCTGTCAGAGAGGTACCGTAGTCTAACCAGCTGTCTGTCAGAGAGGTACCGGCTGTTGAGGGATGTCGAGGACATTCTTCCCATGAAAGACTCAGCCTTTCAGATAGAAAATAAAAGCTTGTCCTGGGATGACATGAGCGAAACAGATTCTGACTACAGTACAACCCCATTGAATGTTGGAACACTTGGCCACAATGAATAATGTAGGCTAAGCTGTATGACAGGTTGTCAGTGATAAATGAGTGAAATCATTCAGCTCTATTCTATACCTTTTTAGGATGATAGCTAAGTAGTGATTAGGTATTACCTCATGCATTTTACATGTTCATTATATATTCATGGTTCATTCCTTTGTTGCATTGGAGCTAAATGTCTTGGTTTAATTAAGTGCCCTGTCGTCATTTCACTGTGTCCTGATGAAAGTAGGGTGCCGTTGCCTCTTGACACTGATCTTGCATTTCCCCCACGAATGGTTAAGGTTAGGGTTGGCGGAGTGGAAGCTGATCCTAGATCTGTACCTAGAAGAAGCCCCGGAGCCCAGATTAAGAGGACAACAGGGCTGTCTGAGTGATGTAGTGGCCCACTTCGTCTTTCCTCCTCAATGTGAAGGCATGCAGGGTCTAGGCAGCCATGACAAGATGTTCTGTGACAACATTTAATTGATGCTGAAGCTGCGCACCACAGGGAGGTGTGTGTGTCCATGGATACCGGCCTGCCTGCCTGCCAACCCTGACCGCTCGTAAGTCGTGGAACCTATACGCACACGCATACGCAAACACTCAAACACACACAGCTCTCCTGCCAGGTGACTGGTTGTAGTAAAGTCCTAAACAGACATCAGTAGTACTTGGGGAAGAGGAATAGAGACTAGATAGACTGTCCAGTGACATATGCACATACACCAGTGTAATCAGTCACGCCAGGTCGTGCTCTTCTCAGTGGCCAACCAGTCTTCTCAGTGGCCAACCAGCTGCTTGTGTTCGGGTTGTGTGGAATTGTTTTGGCTAGTCAGCGATGACCTTGGGGCGACTTGACCCTCTGGGCTGGAAAATTAGATCGGGTTCCCTATAGCCTCAGCCCACTCTACCCCATCCCTGTCCCCACCCCCCAACATTACTGTCCAAAAGACTGTGTGTGGCGCATGCCAAGCTCCGCTAATGCTAGCCATCTATCTGATGTGCAGACTGCCATCAGTAATCCCCCGGGCTCAGTGGGGGGCTGGTGGGCTAACGGGAGGAGAGGGGGACAGGGAGAAGGGGATAGGGGAGAACAGAGGAAGCAGATAGAGGGAAAGAGAAAGCGACAGATGGCGGTGGTTGTGGGATAGGGTGAGTGGATTGAGTGTCACTGGAGCTGGTGGCTGGTAGGGGGAGTGAGCTGAGCCAGTCACACCCATTTCCCTGCACTGTGATGGTCTTGAGGCACGACAAGGAGTGGACAGAAACCAGCATTAGAAACAGTCCTACAAGGAGAGGACAGGAACCAGCATTAGAAACAGTCCTACAAGGAGAAGACAGGAACCAGCATTAGAAACAGTCCTACAAGGAGAGGACAGGAACCGGCATTAGAAACAGTCCGACAAGGAGAGGACAGGAACCAGCATTAGAAACAGTCCTACAAGGAGAGGAGAACCAGGACAGGAACCAGCATTAGAAACAGTCCGACAAGGAGAGGACAGGAACCAGCATTAGAAACAGTCCTACAAGGAGAGGACAGGAAACCAGCATTAGAAACAGTCCGACAAGGAGAAACAGTCCTACAAGGACAGGAACCAGCATTAGAAACAGTCCTACAAGGAGAGGACAGGAACCAGCATTAGAAACAGTCCGGACAAACCAGGAGAGGACAGGAACCAGCATTAGAAACAGTCCTACAAGGAGAGGACAGGAACCAGCATTAGAAACAGTCCTACAAGGAGAGGACAGGAACCAGCATTAGAAACAGTCCTACAAGGAGAGGACAGGAACCAGCATTAGAAACAGTCCGACAAGGTAGACAACAACCGCAGAGTGGTCTGCGTCTTCACAGCTCCAGGTCATAGCTTACAGGGGCCCTCCGTGAGTGTTGTGCCAAGGTCCCAGACTCTTTTTCTGGCACAAAACTGAAGCCAAAGCATCCCTGCATCCGCCAGGATCCATCATGAAGTGGCTGACGTCGGTGCGGGCACTGTTCAACGGGGGCAGCCGCAGTACCCCCGTGAGCCCAATGAGCAGCCCCAGTGTGCCTTCCAAGGGGGACCTGTCCGCCAAACAGGTAAGGGTCAACGCCAGTGGTCCGAGAGGTCACATTCAGTGACCATTCAAGAGAACTAGGACATAAAGCAGTGAGTGAATGAATGGATGAGCGGGACTGGGATCAGTGGTTTTTATTTATTTTTTTATTTTTTTATTTTACCTTTATTTAACCAGGTAAGTCAGTTAAGAACACATTCTTATTTTCAATGACGGCCTGGGAACAATGGGTTAACTGCCTGTTCAGGGGCAGAACGACAGATTTGTACCTTGTCAGCTCGGGGGTTTGAACTCGCAACCTTCCGGTTACTAGTCTAACGCTCTAACCACTAGGCTACCCTGCCGCGTGGTAGACTGGACAGAGGGTTTTAGTTTCTCGGACAGTTTGACAATGGATTCTCTTTGATAGCCTCTTGGGTGTCCGTCTGCAATAGAGGGGAGTTTTATTTTCTACAGCATGCAGCCGCGTTTGTTCTATATGTAAGATTGCTATATCCCATGTAGACTGATGATCCATACAGTACAATTTCTCAGAGACCTTTATTGGCTGAGAACAAAGGGGTTATAGTTAGTTTCATGAATTATGCAAGGAGTGTGTTTTTGTGCACAATGTGTGTGTGTGTGTGTATGTGTGTGTGTGTGTGTGTGTGTGTGTGTGTGTGTGAATGTAAGAGGGGCTTGGAAAATAGATGAAATGTATTTTCTTTGGATCCCGTACACAGTGTTCACAGAGTTTATACAGAGCGTCACATTGCTATTGTATGATAATGACTTTATGATCCCCACTGGAAAGCTCCAGCGTTTTA
This sequence comes from Oncorhynchus masou masou, assembly GCF_036934945.1. NCBI lineage: Eukaryota > Metazoa > Chordata > Actinopteri > Salmoniformes > Salmonidae > Oncorhynchus > Oncorhynchus masou. The sequence continues at coordinate 16,030,897 of NC_088238.1, read as the reverse complement.
TCACCTCCAAACATAACAGAGCCCCAATCAGAGGGAGCTTTTCAAGGTCTCTAAATTCACACACACTGATCACAGATACTGTTTAATGTCAATCTTAGTGTCGGCTTCTGTGGAGAATAGTGAATAGTGGGGTTCGGGTCAACTGGTAGTGTGTGTGTGTGTGTGTGGTGTGTGGGTGTGGGTGTGTGTGTGTGTGTGTGTGTGGGTGGGTGGGTGGGGGTGGGTGGGAGTGTGTGTGTGGGTGGGTGGGTGGGTGGGTGGGAGTGTGTGTGTGGGTGGGTGGGAGGGAGTGTGTGTGTGTGTGTGTGTGGGTGGGTGTAAACATTTCTGAGTAAGCAGCACAATCCTGGATCTTTCCCTGCCTGCATCAATGAACTCTTCTTAGACAGCAGATCAGTAGCTTTTCATAACCACTGTCTCTGTCTCTACTATGGTCAATCCCTGTGTACTGTACAGCAGCCGGTAGCTGTGTAGGCATCTGCATGGATCGCACCAGGAGTAGCCACAGGCTTTGGGGCGAGGAGCTGCCACAGTCATCATTCATCTGTCATGAATATTAATGGTCATTGTCCATTCATAAAGAGCTAGGGTGCATGAAAGCAATTACACACCTCTAACCTCCAAAACATCTCCCTCTGGGGGGTTTCTGGGAGGCAGTGGTGGCTTCGGACTGGTCCAGAGCAGCTGTAGTGTCGTTGGATCTCTGGGCTGTAAAAGGCACCAGCTCTACTACTGTGTAGGCCCAAGGATGATCTATCTATGGCAGTGAGCATGGACGCTTATCTTCAGCTACTGTGCATCAGGTAGTGTCTGTGTTGGTTTGGCCTGTACATCGTATGAAGTACTGTAGCTACCTGGACTGTAAAGCCTATTTCTTCTGTTTGTCTTGAGGTGGTGGAATGGTCTGAAAGGACCAAAGTCCAATGGAAAACATGCCTGTAGTTTTCAGTTTGGGTGGGCTATGAGGGGTTTTGTCTTGCGCTGACAATAGTCAGACGATGCCAGTTGAGTGATTACTTCCTCTCTCGTATCCAGGGGTGGCAGTTGGGAAACGGCGTCCGTTCGGAAACACCTGTGTGAGTCCTCGTCTGATAGCATAATAACAGATAATCGGGCCGCGGACTATCGAATCAGACCTTTTTACTGCAGGGGTGCCTTCAACACAGCATGGATGATTAATGAGCCTCCCAGGCCAACCATTCACTCTGTCTGGTCTAAAGTCCTACTCTAAGGCATAACTACATTACTGCCCGATGCAGACCTGGGTTCAAATACTATTTGAAATCTTTTAAATACTTTTAGCGTTTTCTGTCTAGGGTGGCAGATGGGCTGGGTTTGCACTTTTCCGACTATTCTATTGATGCCATTTTTATTTTATTTTACCTTTACCTTTATTTTACCAGGCAAGTCAGTTAAGAACAAATTCTTATTTTCAATGACGGCCTAGGAACAGTGGGTTAACTGCCTGTTCAGGGGCAGAACGACAGATTTGTACCTTGTCAGCTCGGGGGTTTGAACTTGCAACCTTTCGGTTACTAGTCCAATGCTCTAACCACAAGGCTACCCTGTGCCAGGCAAGCGCAATAATGTCCAAATAAAGCATTCGAAAGGACTTCAATTAGTATTTGAACCCAGGTTTGGTCCGACGTCTGGGTTGCTGTGTGTCCTCGAACAACCGGAGCACAACACCGAAGGGCAAAAGAAGGAAGAGGAACCTAAAACAAGAGGGAGGAAACCAAGTGACCTCTCTGATTTCTGCATCAGCTGGGAAGAGAGGGAGGTAAGAGAGAGGGAGTGCTGTATAGAGATGTATTGGTTGAAAAAGAAGAGCCTTGTTGTCTTTATGAATGACCCGTCCTGTGTAGCGATCACCTCGACGGTGATAGACCTCTCCCGGTCTTTTCTCCTGTCTGACAGTGATGGACCTCTCCCGGTCTTTTCGCCTGTCCGACAGTGATGGACCTCTCCCGGTCTTTTCTCCTGTCCGACAGTGATGGACCTCTCCCGGTCTTTTCGCCTGTCCGACAGTGATGGACCTCTCCCGGTCTTTTTGCCTGTCCGACAGTGATGGACCTCTCCCGGTCTTTTCGCCTGTCCAACAGTGATAGACCTCTCCCGGTCTTTTTCGCCTGTCCAACAGTGATAGACCTCTCCCGGTCTTTTCGCCTGTCCGACAGTGATGGACCTCTCCTGGTCTTTTTGCCTGTCCGACAGTGATGGACCTCTCCCGGTCTTTTCGCCTGTCCGACAGTGATGGACCTCTCCCGGTCTTTTCGCCTGTCCGACAGTGATGGACCTCTCCCGGTCTTTTCGCCTGTCCGACAGTGATGGACCTCTCCCGGTCTTTTCGCCTGTCCGACAGTGATGGACCTCTCCCGGTCTTTTCGCCTGTCCGACAGTGATGGACCTCTCCCGGTCTTTTTCGCCTGTCCGACAGTGATGGACCTCTCCTGGTCTTTTTGCCTGTCCGACAGTGATGGACCTCTCCCGGTCTTTTTCGCCTGTCCGACAGTGATGGACCTCTCCCGGTCTTTTTCGCCTGTCCGACAGTGATAGACCTCTCCCGGTCTTTTCACCTGTCCGACAGTGATGGACCTCTCCCGGTCTTTTCGCCTGTCCGACAGTGATGGACCTCTCCCGGTCTTTTCGCCTGTCCGACAGTGATGGACCTCTCCCGGTCTTTTCGCCTGTCCGACAGTGATGGACCTCTCCCGGTCTTTTTGCCTGTCCGGCGAAGTCAGAACCCTCTTCTCGACATGTATTTATTCATTGACTAAAGAGCTGACTGGTCACTGTGTGGTGACACCGCTCGGTGAGTTTTGTATCTGCACGGCTCCATGCGTAGGCAAAACACGTATTTATTCTGTACACCTTTCAGCAAAGAAAACCTTTTTGGGTGTCGACTGTCACGAATGCCTGGGAAGCCGTTTTTTCATCTCAAACCCAGCGTATGTTCAGTTCATTCAGTAGGATGTCATCTATATGCACCACTCAGCAATATGGGGGAACCAACATGCTGCGTGCGTTAGCCCTGGAGTATTTTCGGTGGCCAGGCACGTCCTACAGCTCTTGAAGTAATTACCTAAATCACGCAGAACTAATGTTACCAGTCTACTTTACAGACCAGGGGCACCACTCCCTCCCTCCTCCTCCTCCTTCCTCTCTAATGACTCTGCGTTAGCTCACTATTGAGAACAGACCCTATGTGCCCTGGTCTAAAGTAGGGTACCATTTGGGACTCATGCTAATGAAGCACATTAGCCCCTGACACGGGCCTGCGTCTGTACTACCTGCAGCCCCCAAATTACTCAGCACTCGTGGCCTCTGGCTTAAAGGCTAATAGAGCAGATCTGTTTCTCACCCTGGCTCCCCCTCCTCCCCACCTTGCCCTGGCTCCCCCCCCTCCCCCACCTTGCCCTGGCTCCCCCTCCTCCCCCACCTTACCCTGGCTCCCCCTCCTCCCCCCACCTTTGCCCTGGCTCCCACCTCCCCCCACCTTGCCCTGGCCCCCCTCCCCCCCCCCTTGCCCTGGCTCCCCCTCCCCCCCCACCTTGCCTGGCTCCACCCTCCCCCCACACCTCGCCCTGGCTCCCCCTCCCTCCCCACCCCCTGGCTCCACCCTCCCCCCCACCTTTGCCTGGCTCCACCCTCCTCCCCACACCTCGCCCTGGCTCCCCCTCCCCACACCTCGCCCTGGCCCCCCTCCTCCCCACCTCGCCCTGGCTTCCCCCTCCTCCCCACCTTGCCCTGGCTCCCCCTCCTCCCCCACATTGCCCTGGCTCCCCCTCCTCCCCACACCTCACCCTGGCTTCCCCCCTCCTCCCCCACCTTGCCCTGGCGCCTCCCTCCTCCCCACACCTCACCCTGGTTCCCCCCCTCCTCCCCCACCTTGCCCTGGCCCCTCCCTCCTTTCATTGCGTTAATAAATTGCTAGCAGGTGTTTCGCCACCGCCTCTGTTTCCATATCGGCTTAGTTATGGAGAACGCTGGACGGCTCTCTTTTTGCCCAATCAGGGCTTCTTGTCTGAGTCCCTTGCTGGTGTTATGCAGCTGGTGGTGAACGAGGGGTTCGCCTCACGGGGGATCTGTCTCTCTCTATGCCGTGTCCCATGCAGGCATCTGTTGGGAGCGAATCAGACAGACTTCCTCAGCGCTAATCAGCGCTGTACTCTGTCTGCATGTGAAGCTGGTTGGTTCCACGTGTCGTTGTTTCCTCTATTTCCAGCAAGGCCTTTGATGCGGTGTCTGCACCTGTCTCCCCCCCCACCTTCCCCCACCCTCCCCTGCCACCCACCAGTCTTCTCAATAGGACAGAAGTCCAGCTGTGGCGGAGTCATATAAGGCCATACTGTGTGGCTGAGTAGCATGGGTATCCACTGGCCGCAAATGGCTTCAGTCAATGTTTCCACGTAATTTCAACAAAATAAATCAATGAGATGATGTTGAATCAATGTTAAAACTGATTGGATTTTCAAAAAGTCGTCAACAAATGTCTCTTTTTTTCACCCAACTTTAAATGAAATCCGATTACATGGTTCAAAGAATTCACATTGGATTCACGTTAGTTGACAACTCAAGTGTAAATCAAAACTAGACTTTGAACTGACGTCTGTGTCCAGTGGGTACTATACTATATACTATACAGTGGGTACTATACTATATACTATACAGTGGGTACTATACTATATACTATACAGTGGGAACTATACTATATACTATACAGTGGGTACTATACTATATACTATACAGTGGGTACTATTCTATATACTATACAGGGGGTACTATACTATATACTATACAGTGGGTACTATACTATATACTATACAGTGAGTACTATACTATATACTATACAGTGGGTACTATACTATAGTATACAGTGGGTACTATACTATATACTATACAGTGGGTACTATACTATAGTATACAGTCGGTACTATACTATAGTATACAGTCGGTACTATACTATATACTATACAGTGGGTACTATACTATATAGTATACAGTGGGTATTATACTATACTATACAGTGGGTACTATACTATACTATACAGTGGGTACTATACTATATACTATACAGTGGGTACTATACTATATACTATACAGTGGGTACTATACTATACTATACAGTGGGTACTATACTATATACTATACAGTGGGTACTATAATATATACTATACAGTGGGTACTATACTATATACTGGGTACTATATTATATACTATACAGTGGGTACTATACTATATACTATACAGTGGGTACTATACTATATACTATACAGTGGGTACTATAATATACTATACAGTGGGTACTATACTATATAATATATACTATACAGTGGGTACTATACTATATACTATACAGTGGGTACTCTATATATACTATACAAGTACTATACTATACCATATACTATACAGTGGGTACTATACTATATACTATACAGTGGGTACTATATATACTATACAGTGGGCACTATACTATATACTATACAGTGGGTACTATAACATACTATACAGTGGGTACTATACTATACTATACAGTGGGTACTATACTATATACTATACAGGGGGTACTATACTATATACTATACAGTGGGTACTATACTATATATATACTATACAGTGGTGTACTATACATATACTATATACTATACATAAAGTGGGTACTATACTATACACTACAGTGGGTACTATAGTATATACTATATGCTATACAGTGGGTACTATACTATATACTATACAGTGGGTACTATACTATATACTATACAGTGGGTACTATACTATATACTATACAGTGGGGGGGTACTATACTATATACTATACAGTGGGTACTATACTATATACTATACAGTGGGTACTATACTATATACTATACAGTGGGTACTATACTATACTATACAGTGGGTACTATATACTATACAGTACTATACAGTGGGTACTATACTATACTACTATACAGTGGGTACTATACAATGGGTACTATATAGTATGGGTACTACTATACAGTGGGTACTATACTATATACTATACAGTGGGTACTCTACTATATACTATACCGTGGGTACTATACCATATACTATACAGTGGGTACTATACTATATACTATACAGTGGGTACTATATACTATACAGTGGGCACTATACTATATACTATACCGTGGGTACTATACTATATACTATACAGTGGGTACTATACTATATACTATACAGTGGGTACTATACTATATACTATACAGTGGGTACTATACCATACTATACTATACAGTGGGTACTATACTATATACTATACAGTGGGTACTATACTATATACTATACAGTGGGTACTATACTATATACTATACAGTGGGTACTATACTATATACTATACAGTGGGTACTATACTATATACTATACAGTGGGTACTATACTATATACTATACAGTGGGTACTATACTATATACTATACAGTGGGTACTATACTATATACTATACAGTGGGTACTATACTATATACTATACAGTGGGTACTATACTATATACTATACAGTGGGTA
>NC_088238.1:15962894-16023873 GCF_036934945.1 Oncorhynchus masou masou | reverse complement strand
GTCTGTCAGAGAGGTACCGTAGTCTAACCAGCTGTCTGTCAGAGAGGTACCGTAGTCTAACCAGCTGTCTGTCAGAGAGGTACCGTAGTCTAACCAGCTGTCTGTCAGAGAGGTACCGTAGTCTAACCAGCTGTCTGTCAGAGGTACCGTAGTCTAGCCAGCTGTCTGTCAGAGAGGTACTGTAGTCTAACCAGCTGTCTGTCAGAGAGGTACTGTAGTCTAACCAGCTGTCTGTCAGAGAGGTACCGTAGTCTAACCAGCTGTCTGTCAGAGAGGTACCGTAGTCTAACCAGCTGTCTGTCAGAGAGGTACCGTAGTCTAACCAGCTGTCTGTCAGAGAGGTACCGTAGTCTAACCAGCTGTCTGTCAGAGAGGTACCGTAGTCTAACCAGCTGTCTGTCAGAGGTACCGTAGTCTAACCAGCTGTCTGTCAGAGAGGTACCGTAGTCTAACCAGCTGTCTGTCAGAGGTACCGTAGTCTAACCAGCTGTCTGTCAGAGAGGTACCGTAGTCTAAACAGCTGTCTGTCAGAGAGGTACCGTAGTCTAACCTGCTGTCGGTCAGAGAGGTACCGTAGTCTAACCTGCTGTCTGTCAGAGAGGTACCGTAGTCTAACCTGCTGTCTGTCAGAGAGGTACCGGCTGTTGGGGACATTCTTCCCATGAAAGACTCAGCCTTTCAGATAGAAGATAAAAGCTTGTCCTGGGATGAGATGAGCGAAACAAATTCTGACTACAGTACAACCCCATTGAATGTTGGAACACTTGGCCACAATGAATAATGTAGGCTAAGCTGTATGACAGGTTGTCAGTGATAAATGAGTGAAATCATTCAGCTCTATTCTATACCTTTTTAGGATGTTAGCTTAGTAGTGATTAGTTATTACCTCAAGCATTTTACATGTTCATTATATATTCATGGTTCATTCCTTTGTTGCATTGGAGCTAAATGTCTTGGTTTAATTAAATGCCCTGTCGTCATTTCACTGTGTCCTGATGAAAGTAGGGTGCCGTTGCCTCTTGACACTGATCTTGCATTTCCCCCACGAATGGTTAAGGTTAGGGTTGGCGGAGTGGAAGCTGATCCTAGATCTGTACCTAGAAGAAGCCCCGGAGCCCAGATTAAGAGGACAACAGGGCTGTCTGAGTGATGTAGTGGCCCACTTCGTCTTTCCTCCTCAATGTGAAGGCATGCAGGGTCTAGGCAGCCATGACAAGATGTTCTGTGACAACATTTAATTGATGCTGAAGCTGCGCACCACAGGGAGGTGTGTGTCCCATGGATACCGGCCTGCCTGCCTGCCAACCCTGACCGCTCGTAAGTCGTGGAACCTATACGCACACGCATACGCAAACACTCAAACACACACAGCTCTCCTGCCAGGTGACTGGTTGTAGTAAAGTCCTAAACAGTCATCAGTAGTACTTGGGGAAGAGGAATAGAGACTAGATAGACTGTCCAGTGACATATGCACATACACCAGTGTAATCAGTCACGCCAGGTCCTGCTCTTCTCAGTGGCCAACCAGTCTTCTCAGTGGCCAACCAGCTGCTTGTGTTCGGGTTGTGTGGAATTGTTTTGGCTAGTCAGCGATGACCTTGGGGCAACTTGACCCTCTGGGCTGGAAAATTAGATCTGGTTCCCTATAGCCTCAGCCCACTCTACCCCATCCCTGTCCCCACCCCCCAACATTACTGTCCAAAAGACTGTGTGTGGCGCATGCCAAGCTCCGCTAATGCTAGCCATCTATCTGATGTGCAGACTGCCATCAGTAATCCCCCGGGCTCAGTGGGGGGGCTGGTGGGCTAACGGGAGGAGAGGGGGACAGGGAGAAGGGGATAGGGGAGAACAGAGGAAGCAGATAGAGGGAAAGAGAAAGCGACAGATGGCGGTGGTTGTGGGATAGGGTGAGTGGATTGAGTGTCACTGGAGCTGGTGGCTGGTAGGGGAGTGAGCTGAGCCAGTCACACCCATTTCCCCTGCACTGTGATGGTCTTGAGGCACCTACAAGGAGTGGACAGAAACCAGCATTAGAAACAGTCCTACAAGGAGAGGACAGGAACCAGCATTAGAAACAGTCCTACAAGGAGAAGACAGGAACCAGCATTAGAAACAGTCCTACAAGGAGAGGACAGGAACCAGCATTAGAAACAGTCCGACAAGGAGAGGACAGGAACCAGCATTAGAAACAGTCCTACAAGGAGAGGACAGGAACCAGCATTAGAAACAGTCCGACAAGGAGAGGACAGGAACCAGCATTAGAAACAGTCCTACAAGGAGAGGACAGGAACCATTAGAAACATTAGAAACAGTCCGACAAGGAGAGGACAGGAACCAGCATTAGAAACAGTCCTACAAGGAGAGGACAGGAACCAGCATTAGAAACAGTCCGACAAGGAGAGGACAGGAACCAGCATTAGAAACAGTCCTACAAGGAGAGGACAGGAACCAGCATTAGCATTAGAAACAGTCCTACAAGGAGAGGACAGGAACCAGCATTAGAAACAGTCCTACAAGGAGAGGACAGGAACCAGCATTAGAAACAGTCCGACAAGGTAGACAACAACCGCAGAGTGGTCTGCGTCTTCACAGCTCCAGGTCATAGCTTACAGGGGCCCTCCGTGAGTGTTGTGCCAAGGTCCCAGACTCTTTTTCTGGCACAAAACTGAAGCCAAAGCATCCCAGGATCCATCATGAAGTGGCTGACGTCGGTGCGGGCACTGTTCAACGGGGCAGCCGCAGTACCCCCGTGAGCCCAATGAGCAGCCCCAGTGTGCCTTCCAAGGGGGACCTGTCCGCCAAACAGGTAAGGGTCAACGCCAGTGGTCCGATTCAGTGACCATTCAAGAGAACTATGTCATAAAGCAGTGAGTGAATGAATGGATGAGCGGGACTGGGATCAGTGGTTTTTATTTATTTTTTTATTTTACCTTTATTTAACCAGGCAAGTCAGTTAAGAACACATTCTTATTTTCAATGACGGCCTGGGAACAATGGGTTAACTGCCTGTTCAGGGGCAGAACGACAGATTTGTACCTTGTCAGCTCGGGGGTTTGAACTCGCAACCTTCCGGTTACTAGTCTAACGCTCTAACCACTAGGCTACCCTGCCGCGTGGTAGACTGGACAGAGGGTTGCGTTGAGGGTTTTAGTTTCTCGGACAGTTTGACAATGGATTCTCTTTGATAGCCTCTTGGGTGTCCGTCTGCAATAGAGGGGAGTTTTATTTTCTACAGCATGCAGCCGCGTTTGTTCTATATGTAAGATTGCTATATCCCATGTAGACTGATGATCCATACAGTACAATTTCTCAGAGACCTTTATTGGCTGAGAACAAAGGGGTTATAGTTAGTTTCATGAATTATGCAAGGAGTGTGTTTTTGTGCACAATGTGTGTGTGTGTGTGTGTATGTGTGTGTGTGTGTGTGTGTGTGTGTGTGTGTGTGTGTGTGTGTGTGTGTGTGTGTGTGTGTGTGTGAATGTAAGAGGGGCTTGGAAAATAGATGAAATGTATTTTCTTTGGATCCCGTACACAGTGTTCACAGAGTTTATACAGAGCGTCACATTGCTATTGTATGATAATGACTTTATGATCCCCACTGGAAAGCTCCAGCGTTTTATCACCTCCAAACATAACAGAACCCCAATCAGAGGGAGCTTTTCAAGGTCTGTCTCTAAATTCACACACACTAATCACAGATACTGTTTAATGTCAATCTTAGTGTCGGCTTCTGTGGAGAATAGTGAATAGTGGGGTTCGGGTCAACTGGTAGTGTGTGTGTGTGTGTGTGTGTGGGTGTGGGTGTGTGTGGTGTGTGGGTGTGTGTGTGGGTGGGTGGGTGGGTGGGTGGAGTGTGTGTGGGTGTGGGTGGGTGGGTGGGTGGGTGGGTGGGAGTGTGTGTGGGTGGGTGGGTGGGTGGGTGGGTGGGAGTGTGTGTGTGGGTGGGTGGGAGGGAGTGTGTGTGTGTGTGTGTGTGTGTGGTGGGTGTAAACATTTCTGAGTAAGCAGCACAATCCTGGATCTTTCCCTGCCTGCATCAATGAACTCTTCTTAGACAGCAGATCAGTAGCTTTTCATAACCACTGTCTCTGTCCATCTCTGTTGTTACCTCAACTGTCTAAAGTCTACTATGGTCAATCCCTGTGTACCAGCAGCCGGTAGCTGTGTAGGCATCTGCATGGATCGCACCAGGAGTAGCCACAGGCTTTGGGGCGAGGAGCTGCCACAGTCATCATTCATCTGTCATGAATATTAATGGTCATTGTCCATTCATAAAGAGCTAGGGTGCATGAAAGCAATTACACACCTCTAACCTCCAAAACATCTCCCTCTGGGGGGTTTCTGGGAGGCAGTGGTGGCTTCGGACTGGTCCAGAGCAGCTGTAGTGTCGTTGGATCTCTGGGCTGTAAAAGGCACCAGCTCTACCCAGGACGTCTACTGTGTAGGCCCAAGGATGATCTATCTATGGCAGTGAGCATGGACGCTTATCTTCAGCTACTGTGCATCAGGTAGTGTCTGTGTTGGTTTGGCCTGTACATCGTATGAAGTACTGTAGCTACCTGGACTGTAAAGCCTATTTCTTCTGTTTGTCTTGAGGTGGTGGAATGGTCTGAAAGGACCAAAGTCCAATGGAAAACATGCCTGTAGTTTTCAGTTTGGGTGGGCTATGAGGGGTTTTGTCTTGCGCTGACAATAGTCAGACGATGCCAGTTGAGTGATTACTTCCTCTCTCGTATCCAGGGGTGGCAGTTGGGAAACGGCGTCCGTTCGGAAACACCTGTGTGAGTCCTCGTCTGATAGCATAATAACAGATAATCGGGCCGCGGACTATCGAATCAGACCTTTTTACTGCAGGGGTGCCTTCAACACAGCATGGATGATTAATGAGCCTCCCAGGCCAACCATTCACTCTGTCTGGTCTAAAGTCCTACTCTAAGGCATAACTACATTACTGCCCGATGCAGACCTGGGTTCAAATACTATTTGAAATCTTTTAAATACTTTTAGCGTTTTCTGTCTAGGGTGGCAGATGGGCTGGGTTTGCACTTTTCCGACTATTCTATTGATGCCATTTTTATTTTATTTTACCTTTACCTTTATTTTACCAGGCAAGTCAGTTAAGAACAAATTCTTATTTTCAATGACGGCCTAGGAACAGTGGGTTAACTGCCTGTTCAGGGGCAGAACGACAGATTTGTACCTTGTCAGCTCGGGGGTTTGAACTTGCAACCTTTCGGTTACTAGTCCAATGCTCTAACCACAAGGCTACCCTGTGCCAGGCAAGCGCAATAATGTCCAAATAAAGCATTCGAAAGGACTTCAATTAGTATTTGAACCCAGGTTTGGTCCGACGTCTGGGTTGCTGTGTGTCCTCGAACAACCGGAGCACAACACCGAAGGGCAAAAGAAGGAAGAGGAACCTAAAACAAGAGGGAGGAAACCAAGTGACCTCTCTGATTTCTGCATCAGCTGGGAAGAGAGGGGAGGTAAGAGAGAGGGAGTGCTGTATAGAGATGTATTGGTTGAAAAAGAAGAGCCTTGTTGTCTTTATGAATGACCCGTCCTGTGTAGCGATCACCTCGACGGTGATAGACCTCTCCCGGTCTTTTCTCCTGTCTGACAGTGATGGACCTCTCCCGGTCTTTTCGCCTGTCCGACAGTGATGGACCTCTCCCGGTCTTTTCTCCTGTCCGACAGTGATGGACCTCTCCCGGTCTTTTCGCCTGTCCGACAGTGATAGACCTCTCCCGGTCTTTTCGCCTGTCCGACAGTGATGGACCTCTCCCGGTCTTTTCGCCTGTCCAACAGTGATGGACCTCTCCCCTGGTCTTTTTTCGCCTGTCCGACAGTGATGGACCTCTCCCGGTCTTTTCGCCTGTCCGACAGTGATGGACCTCTCCCCGGTCTTTTCGCCTGTCCGACAGTGATGGACCTCTCCCGGTCTTTTCGCCTGTCCGACAGTGATGGACCTCTCCCGGTCTTTTCGCCTGTCCGACAGTGATGGACCTCTCCCGGTCTTTTCGCCTGTCCGACAGTGATGGACCTCTCCCGGTCTTTTCGCCTGTCCGACAGTGATGGACCTCTCCCGGTCTTTTCGCCTGTCCGACAGTGATGGACCTCTCCCGGTCTTTTCGCCTGTCCGACAGTGATGGACCTCTCCTGGTCTTTTTGCCTGTCCGACAGTGATGGACCTCTCCCGGTCTTTTCGCCTGTCCGACAGTGATGGACCTCTCCCGGTCTTTTCGCCTGTCCGACAGTGATAGACCTCTCCCGGTCTTTTCACCTGTCCGACAGTGATGGACCTCTCCCGGTCTTTTCGCCTGTCCGACAGTGATGGACCTCTCCCGGTCTTTTCGCCTGTCCGACAGTGATGGACCTCTCCCGGTCTTTTCGCCTGTCCGACAGTGATGGACCTCTCCCGGTCTTTTTGCCTGTCCGGCGAAGTCAGAACCCTCTTCTCGACATGTATTTATTCATTGACTAAAGAGCTGACTGGTCACTGTGTGGTGACACCGCTCGGTGAGTTTTGTATCTGCACGGCTCCATGCGTAGGCAAAACACGTATTTATTCTGTACACCTTTCAGCAAAGAAAACCTTTTTGGGTGTCGACTGTCACGAATGCCTGGGAAGCCGTTTTTTCATCTCAAACCCAGCGTATGTTCAGTTCATTCAGTAGGATGTCATCTATATGCACCACTCAGCAATATGGGGGAACCAACATGCTGCGTGCGTTAGCCCTGGAGTATTTTCGGTGGCCAGGCACGTCCTACAGCTCTTGAAGTAATTACCTAAATCACGCAGAACTAATGTTACCAGTCTACTTTACAGACCAGGGGCACCACTCCCTCCCTCCTCCCTCCTCCTTCCTCTCTCTAATGACTCTGCGTTAGCTCACTATTGAGAACAGACCCTATGTGCCCTGGTCTAAAGTAGGGTACCATTTGGGACTCATGCTAATGAAGCACATTAGCCCCTGACACGGGCCTGCGTCTGTACTACCTGCAGCCCCCCAAATTACTCAGCACTCGTGGCCTCTGGCTTAAAGGCTAATAGAGCAGATCTGTTTCTCACCCTGGCTCCCCCCTCCTCCCCACCTTGCCCTGGCTCCCCCCTCCTCCCCCACCTTGCCCTGGCTCCCCCCTCCTCCCCCACCTTACCCTGGCTCCCCCCTCCTCCCCCCACCTTTGCCCTGGCTCCCACCTCCCCCCCACCTTGCCCTGCCCCCCCCTCCTCCCCCACCTTGCCCTGGCTCCCCCTCCTCCCCCCACCTTTGCCTGGCTCCCCCTCCTTTACCCTGGCTCCCCCTGCCCTGGCTCCCACCTCCCCCCACCTCCCCCCTGCCCCCCCCTCCTCCCCCACCTTGCCCTCCTCCCCCCCTCCCCACCTTGGCTCCCCCTCCCTCCCCACCTTGCCCTGGCTCCACCCTCCTCCCCCCCCTTTGCCTGGCTCCACCCTCCTCCCCACACCTCGCCCTGGCTCCCCCTCCTCCCCCCTGGCTCCCCCTCCTCCCCACCTCCCCTGGCCCCCCTGGCTCCCCCTCCTCCCCACCTTGCCCTGGCTCCCCCTCCCCCCACCTTGCCCCTCCCCCTCCTCCCCCACCTTGCCCTGGCTCCCCCCCTCCCCACACCTCACCCTGGCTTCCCCCTCCTCCCCCACCTTGCCCTGGCGCCTCCCTCCTCCCCACACCTCACCCTGGTTCCCCCTCCTCCCCCACCTTGCCCTGGCCCCTCCCTCCTTTCGTTGCGTTAATAAATTGCTAGCAGGTGTTTCGCCACCGCCTCTGTTTCCATATCGGCTTAGTTATGGAGAACGCTGGACGGCTCTCTTTTGCCCAATCAGGGCTTCTTGTCTGAGTCCCTTGCTGGTGTTATGCAGCTGGTGGTGAACGAGGGGTTCGCCTCACGGGGATCTGTCTCTCTCTATGCCGTGTCCCATGCAGGCATCTGTTGGGAGCGAATCAGACAGACTTCCTCAGCGCTAATCAGCGCTGTACTCTGTCTGCATGTGAAGCTGGTTGGTTCCACGTGTCGTTGTTTCCTCTATTTCCAGCAAGGCCTTTGATGCGGTGTCTGCACCTGTCTCCCCCCACCTTCCCCCACCCTCCCCTGCCACCCACCAGTCTTCTCAATAGGACAGAAGTCCAGCTGTGGCGGAGTCATATAAGGCCATACTGTGTGGCTGAGTAGCATGGGTATCCACTGGCCGCAAACGGCTTCAGTCAATGTTTCCACGTAATTTCAACAAAATAAATCAATGAGATGATGTTGAATCAATGTTAAAACTGATTGGATTTTCAAAAGGTCGTCAACAAATGTCTCTTTTTCTCACCCAACTTTAAATGAAATCCGATTACATGGTTCAAAGAATTCACATTGGATTCACGTTAGTTGACAACTAAAGTGTAAATCAAAACTAGACTTTGAACTGACGTCTGTGTCCAGTGGGTACTATACTATATAATATACAGTGGGTACTATACTATATACTATACAGTGGGTACTATACTATATACTATACAGTGGGTACTATACTATATACTATACAGTGGGTACTATACTATATACTATACAGTGGGTACTATTCTATATACTATACAGTGGGTACTATACTATATACTATACAGTGGGTACTATACTATATACTATACAGTGGGTACTATACTATATACTATACAGTGGGTACTATACTATAGTATACAGTGGGTACTATTATATACTATACAGTGGGTACTATACTATATACTATACAGTGGTACTATACTATAGTATACAGTGGGTACTATACTATATACTATACAGTGGGTACTATACTTATGTTACATACTGGGTATAGTATACTATACTATACAGTGGGTACTATACTATACTATACAGTGGGTACTATACTATATACTATACAGTGGGTACTATACTATATACTATACAGTGGGTTATACTATACTATACAGTGGGTACTATACTATATACTATACAGTGGGTACTATACTATACTATACAGTGGGTACTATACTATATACTATACTATATGATATACTATACAGTGGGTACTATACTATATACTATACAGTGGGTACTATACTATATACTATACAGTGGGTACTATAATATACTATATGGTGGGTACTATACTATACACTATACAGTGGGTACTATACTATATACTATACAGTGGGTACTACTATACTATATACTATACAGTGGGTACTATACTATATAATATATACTATACAGTGGGTACTATACTATATACTATACAGTGGGTACTCTACTATATACTATACCGTGGGTACTATACCATATACTATACAGTGGGTACTATACTATATACTATACAGTGGGTACTATATACTATACAGTGGGCACTATACTATATACTATACAGTGGGTACTATACTATATACTATACAGTGGGTACTATACTATATACTATACAGTGGGTACTATACTATATACTATACAGGGGGTACTATACTATATACTATACAGTGGGTACTATACACTATACAGTGGGGACTATACTATACTATACAATGGGTACTATACTATAGTATACAGTGGGTACTATACTATATACTATACAGTGGGCACTATACTATACTATAAAGTGGGTAGGAATAGCACAAAAAAGCCTTAAGACTATACACTATACAGTGGGTACTATGCTATATACTATACAGTGGGTACTATACTATATACTATACAGTGGGTACTATACTATATACTATACAGTGGGTACTATACTATATACTATACAGTGGGTACTATACTATATACTATACAGTGGGTACTATACTATATACTATACAGTGGGTACTATACTATATACTATACAGTGGGTACTATACTATATACTATACAATGGGTACTATACACTATACAGTGGGGACTATACTATACTATACTATACAATGGGTACTAAACTATACTATACAGTGGGTACTATACTATATACTATACAGTGGGTACTATACTATACTATAAAGTGGGTACTATACTATACACTATACAGTGGGTACTATACTATATACTATACAGTGGGTACTATACTATATACTATACAGTGGGTACTATACTATATACTATACAGTGGGTACTATACTATATACTGTACAGTGGGTACTATACTATATACTATACAGTGGGTACTATACTATATACTATACAGTGGGTACTATACTATATACTATACAGTGGGTACTATGCTATATACTATACAGTGGGTACTATACCATACTATACTATACAGTGGGTACTATACCATATACTATACAGTGGGTACTATACTATACTATACAGTGGGTACTATACTATATACTATACAGTGGGTACTATACTATATACTATACAGTGGGTACTATACTATATACTATACAGTGGGTACTATACTATATACTATACAGTGGGTACTATACTATATACTATACAGTGGGTACTATACTATACAGTGGGTACTATACTATACAGTGGGTACTATACTATATACTATACCGTGGGTACTATACTATATACTATACAGTGGGCACTATACTATATACTATACAGTGGGTACTATACTATATACTATACAGTGGGTACTCTACTATATACTATACAGTGGGTACTATACTATAACCTATAAATTGGGTACTATACTATATACTATACAGGGGGTACTATACTATATACTATACAGTGGGTACTATACTATATACTATACGGTGGGTACTATACTATATACTATACAGTGGGCACTATACTATACTATAAAGTGGGTACTATACTATACACTATACAGTGGGTACTATGCTATATACTATACAGTGGGTACTATACTATATACTATACAGTGGGTACTATACTATATACTATACAGTGGGTACTATACTATATACTATACAATGGGTACTATACACTATACAGTGGGTACTATACTATACTATACTATACAGTGGGTACTATACTATATACTATACTATGGGACTATACAGTGGGTACTATACTATACTATAAAGTGGGTACTATACTATATACTATACAGTGGGTACTATACTATATACTATACAGTGGGCACTATGCTATATACTATACAGTGGGTACTATACTACTATACTATACAGTGGGTACTATACCATATACTATACAGTGGGTACTATACTATACTATACAGTGGGTACTATACTATATACTATACAGTGGGTACTATACTATATACTACACAGTGGGTACTATACTATATACTATACAGTGGGTACTATACTATATACTATACAGTGGGTACTATACTATACAGTGGGTACTATACTATATACTATACCGTGGGTACTATACTATACTATACAGTGGGCACTATACTATATACTATACAGTGGGTACTATACTATATACTATACAGTGGGTACTGACTATATACTATACATGGGTACTATACTATAACCTAAAATATATACTATATTATACAGGGGTACTATACTATATACATACAGTTTTGGGTACGTATACTATATACTATACGGTGGGTACTATACTATATACTATACAGTGGGTACTCCTATACTATACTATACAGTGGGTACTATACTATATACTCTACAGTGGGTACTATACTATATACTATACAGTGGGTACTATACTATATACTATACAGTGGGTACTATACTATATACTATACAGTGGGTACTATACTATATACTATACAGTGGGTACTATACTATATACTATACAGTGGGTACTATACTATATACTATACAGTGGATACTATACAGTGGGTACTATACTATAGTATACAGTGGGTACTATACTATAGTATACAGTGGGTACTATGCTATATACTATACCGTGGGTACTATACTATAGTATACAGTGGGTACTATACTATATACTATACAGTGGGTACTATACTATATACTATACAGTGGGTACTATACTACGGTATACCGTGGGTACTATACTATAGTATACAGTGGGTACTATACTATATACTATACCGTGGGTACTATACTATAGTATACAGTGGGTACTATACTATATACTATACCGTGGGTACTATACTATACTATACAGTGGGTACTTTACTATACTATACAGTGGAAAGAAAAAGTAGGTGAACCCTTTGGAATTTCCTGGATTTCTGCATAAATTACGTATTTAATATAGACAAGAAAAATACAATAATTTGTGTGTTATTAGTTTAAGCACACTGTGTTTGTCTATTGTTGTGACCAAGTTGAAGATCAGTGTCACATTCGTTGGAATAAATATCAGACCACGCAATATGGTTTCCACATATTATTTATTAGAAACGCACAGAACAACAAATAAAGAACGAAACAAATGTCGAATTGTAACAAAGAGGTGTAACATACACTAACTCAAAACATAAACAGTACCCCATAACCCACAGGAGGAAAACATTCTACTTTAGAGGCAACGATAGCCAGCTGCCTCTAATTGGGAATCATACCAAAACCCCAACATAGAAAAAACAACCAAGAACCCCACATAGAAAATATAAACTAGACCTACTCCACCGTAGAAAATAAAGGCTCTATGGTCAGGACGTGACAGTACCCCCCCCCAATGGTGCGGACTCCGGCCGCAAAACCTGAAACCAAAAGGGAGGGTTAGGGGGGGTGTCTAGTGTCGGTGGCGGCTCTGGTGCGGGGCGAAGTACCCGCTCATCCCTCGGATCCGCTCTGGTGCGGGACGAAGAACCCGCTCATCCCGCAGATCCAGCAATGGACCCAGGCTGAACACTGAACACTGTGCCCTCAACCCTCGCTCTTTCTGTCCCAACAGTAGTCTGGCCCAGTCCTCTCTTTCTCAATCCTCACTCTTTCTGTCCCAACAGTAGTCTGGCCCAGTCCTCTCTTTCTCAATCCTCACTCTTTCTGTCTCAACAGTAGTCTGGCCCAGTCCTCTCTTTCTCAATCCTCACTCTTTCTGTCTCAACAGTAGTCTGGCCCAGTCCTCTCTTTCTCAATCCTCACTCTTTCTGTCCCAACAGTAGTCTGGCCCAGTCCTCTCTTTCTCAACCCTCACTCTTTCTGTCTCAACAGTAGTCTGGCCCAGTCCTCTCTTTCTCAACCCTCGCTCTTTCTGTCTCAACAGTAGTCTGGCCCAGTCCTCTCTTTCTCAATCCTCACTCTTTCTGTCTCAACAGTAGTCTGGCCCAGTCCTCTCTTTCTCAACCCTCGCTCTTTCTGTCCCAACAGTAGTCTGGCCCAGTCCTCTCTTTCTCAACCCTCGCTCTTTCTGTCCCAACAGTAGTCTGGCCCAGTCTTCTCTTTCTCAACCCTCGCTCTTTCTGTCCCAACAGTAGTCTGGCCCAGTCTTCTCTTTCTCAATCCTCACTCTTTCTGTCCCAACAGTAGTCTTACCCAGTCTTCTCTTTCTCAATCCTCGCTCTTTCTGTCCCAACAGTAGTCTGGCCCAGTCTTCTCTTTCTCAATCCTCACTCTTTCTGTCTCAACAGTAGTCTGGCCCAGTCCTCTCTTTCTGTCCCAACAGTAGTCTGGCCCAGTCCTCTCTTTCTGTCTCAACAGTAGTCTGGCCCAGTCCTCTCTTTCTGTCTCAACAGTAGTCTGGCCCAGTCCACTCTGTCTCAACAGTAGTCTGGCCCAGTCCTCTCTTTCTGTCTCAACAGGAGTCTGGCCTGGGGGACTCTTGGAATTTCGCTTGTGTTCCAACTTCATCTGTCTCTTCCTTCTGGCCATGATGGCCTGCACACTGTGTCTGAGATAAGCCTTCGCAGACTGAGAGACTGACTGACTGAGAGACTGACTGACTAAGAGACTGACTGACTGAGAGACTGACTGACTGAGAGACTGACTGACTGAGAGACTGACTGACTGAGAGACTGACTGACTGAGAGACTGACTGACTGAGAGACTGACTGACTGAGAGACTGACTGACTGAGAGACTGACTGACTGAGAGACTGACTGACTGAGAGACTGACTGACTGAGAGACAGACAGACTGAGAGACAGACAGACTAAGAGACAGACAGACTGAGAGACAGACAGACTGAGAGACAGACAGACTGAGAGACAGACAGACTGAGAGACAGACAGACTGAGAGACAGACTGACTGAGAGACAGACAGACTAAGAGACAGACAGACTGAGAGACTGACTGACTGAGAGACCGACTGAGAGACAGACAGACAGACTGAGAGACAGACAGACTGAGAGACAGACAGACTGAGAGACAGACAGACTGAGAGACAGACAGACTGACTGAGAGACAGACAGACAGACTGAGAGACAGACAGACTGAGAGACTGACTGAGAGAAAGTGTTATACTACTTGTTATTTTTGGGACGGCTGCATTTTAGAAATCGCTTCAGTCTCGTGTTAATGCAGAGAGAGCCAGATGATTGGATGAAAACTGTGTGAAAGATTTCCCACCCTACAGCTTGTTTGTTTCAGCATCTGTGTGTGTGTGTGTGTGTGTGTGTGTGTGTGTGTGTGTGTGTGTGTGTGTGTGTGTGTGTGTGTGTGTGTGTGTGTGTGTGTGTGTGTGTGTGTGTGTGTGATATGTTTAGTGTGTGTGTGTGTGCGTGAACGTGTGTGTGTGTTATATTTTGTGTGTGTGTGTGTGTGTGTGTGTGATATGTTTAGTGTGTGTGTGTGTGTGTGTGTGTGCGTGAACGTGTGTGAGTGTGAGTGCGAGCATAAAGGTTTAAAAGAACCCAACAGAGGCTAGTCATGGTAGAGATGGGCAGCGCTGGATTTTCTCATGCTATGTTATTCAACTGAGTAAACATTATAGGAGCTGGCAACAGCTACCAGGGAGGACTAAGCCATAACAGAACCCAGGCCAGCATCCAGAGACCTTCATCAGAATCATATACAAGTTTACCAGGCCCTCATTAAAATATACTTAGAGGATGAATAGCTGGCTGGCTGACCCGTGGTGGGACAGGCCCGCTCGGAGAACTCCGACTAGGAGGGGTTGCATCTGGACCTTCTGCCAGCCACATTGTTTGAAAAGCAATAACTTTCACCTCTTTGTTTTTCGTCATGTCTTCACCCTCTACGCTTTTGTCAGGCAGTGACATCTCCCTTTTTGTCATGACAAATAACAAGTCTGATGTGTATGTTGTGATCTTGACAAATAAAAATGTTTTTAATGCGAGGGGAGATGAATGTATTTTACCAGTGAGGGGTCCTGCTAGCTCTCAAATCCCTCTCAAGGCCAACTCTTAGGATGCATCCTAAATCGCACCCTATTCCCTATGTAGTGCCCTATAGCCCCATGGGCTCTGGTCAAAAGGAGTACACTATATAAGGAATAGGGTGCCATTTGGGATGCAGGCTATCTCTTGCAGCACGACCAGCAGATTCATGAGTTTTACGTTTGAGTGATTTATGCATTTAGAATGAGGCTGCGTCTCAGTTAATCGTCCAATAAGATAATAGAAAACACATCACCCAGTGACAGACAGTCTCATCAACCACCACCACATATGCTGTCCTCCAACAAGGAAGTCAGATTCAATACAGCTATAACGTCCACTGACTGTGAACAACTAAACTTAAGAAAACAGGTCTCAATTGATTTTTTAGGTTTGGTTGTCTCTTGGTTTGGTGGTAAGAATGTAACAAAACAATAAAAAGACATCCACTCCTCTCTCACACATTGTTTGAATTGCGTCGACCGGGGACGATGTACAGAGTAGCTCCTGCTTTCATTGTAATTCCTTTTTAGTTTTCACACTCAGGCACACAGGAGAGCTCTGGTCTTTAATGTTCTCTGCTTAAGAGGAGAAAACAAATTGAAGAAAGAAAGAATACACCTCACAGGAGGCTAGGCTAGCATATAGCCTAGCATATAGCATAGCATATAGCCTAGCATGTAGTCTAGTATGTTTCCTAGCATGTAGCCTAACATGTAGCCTAGCATATAGCCTAGCATATAGCATAGCATATAGCCTAGCATGTAGTCTAGTATGTTTCCTAGCATGTAGCCGAGCATGTAGCCTAGCTTCTGTGTTTCTGTGACCAGTGTTCGATGCCTCCCCACTTGACAGGGTGATCATGATTAATCCCCTAGCCCCTGCCTTTTGTCTCTGCTAATGCCAGTATATACGGAGCTTTGTCTCTGGCTCGCCAGCCCCTCGTCCCCCTAACTGCATTACGCTGGAAAAGGCTGTAATCGCTGCTGCGTCGAGGCGCTAAAGCCTTGTTGTGGTTGGTGAAAGTGCCCCCCCCCCCAGCACAGATACAGCTTCCCCCCCTGGGCTGGCTATGAAAGCTCAGCACCATTCATAAATAGAGTCCTGGGTTGTTTCGGGTCATGTGACTTGACAGGAAAAATCTATTTTCCCCAGTAAATGACAGAAGTGATTATCAAGTCTACATTGTGAAGATGATTCATGGGTGTACTTCTGTTGTAAGCTATCTTTCCCACAATGCATGTTGTTTTTCTCTTCGCCAAGATACAGTATGTAGCCTAGGTATAGTGAATAAGGCTTTGCACGGACATCTAAACCCCACTGATATGCTTCACACCAGCCTAAAGATGACGATGGTAGAACAGTCCATATTTGTTTCTTCATTTGACACAATAACCTTTTGTTGTGAACCCTGGAGACAACGTGCCAGGCATCAGACGATCAAAAACAGGGCTGTTTTATTCACATCAACTCAAAAACCGTCTATTGTCTTGTCATCTGGCCTGTGTCATTTTGTTCCATTCTCTCAGTAATGATTCTTGCTGCGCTTTATCTCCTCTCTGTCTTGTGTGGATGTCCTTGGGGGAACACAGCGTTCTCTTTACAGCAGTATTAGCCTTTACACATCCTCAGGCAACACAATCCAAACCGCTCTCGTCGTTACGATAGGCTCAAGACAACCCTGATGTCTCCTATAGATACAGGCAGCACCTCTCCCTGCAGGGACTTAAAGTCTAACTGGTTCTTGTCTCACTCTCTCTCTCTCTCTCTTTCTAATGGCCAGGCAGACAGAGAAAGCAAGAGAAATGTGGATAGGGAGGGAGGTATAGATCTACTGTTCTGAGACAAAGTGGCTGAGAGATACAGAGGAAGAATGCAAGCAAGACAGAAAGAGAAAGAGAGGCAGAGAGAAACTGAGAGAGAGAGAGAGAGAGAGAGAGAGGCAGAGAGAAACTGAGAGGCAGACAGAAACTGAGAGAGAGAGAGAGAGAGAGCAGAGAGAAACTGAGAGAGGCAGAGAGAAACTGAGAGAGGCTGAGAGAAACAGAGCCAGAGAGAAACTGAGAAAGAGAGAGAGCGGCAGAAAGAGAGAGTGTCAGCGAGGCAGAGAGAGTGGGAGAAAGAGAGAGTGAGTGAGCGGGAGAGAGAGAGAGAGAGGGGAGGAGAAAGGCTTAGTGCTTTGATGTGAGTACTCCTCTGGGGGTCCGGTTGGAGTGCTGCTGCTACTGCTGCCCTATTAAGTACTGAAGCATTTCTCCCTGCTCTGTGACGCAGCCAGTGTTTCTTTTAGAGGGGCACGTTGTGGGCACAGCACAGGCCCACTGGGAGAGGATACTTACACCACTGTTTTCAGATCAGTGTAACATGAACTAGGGTTGCAAGATTACGATAACTTTCCCAAAATTACCAGGTTTTCCAGAAATCCAGATTGGAAGATTCACAGAATCAGGAGGGAATATAAAGGAAATCCCAAAATCCTCCAACGAGGATTTCTGGAAAACCTGGGAGTTTGGAGAAAGTTACTGGATTTGTGCAATCCTAGACACGCCTCATGTACTCTGTTTCTGGCCTCATGTACTCTGTTGCTGGCCTCCTGGCCTCATGTCTTCTGTGTCTGGCCTCATGTACTCTGTGTCTGGCCTCATGTCTTCTGTGTCTGGCCTCATGTACTCTGTTGCTGGGCTCATGTACTCTGTGACTGGCCTCATGTCCTCTGTGTCTGGCCTCATGTACTCTGTATCTGGCCTCATGTACTCTGTTACGGGACTCGTACTCTGTGTCTGGCCTCATGTACTCTGTGTCTGGCCTCATGTCTTCTGTGTCTGGCCTCATGTACTCTGTATCTGGCCTCATGTACTCTGTTACGGGACTCGTACTCTGTGTCTGGCCTCATGTACTCTGTGTCTGGCCTCATGTCTTCTGTGTCTGGCCTCATGTACTCTGTTGCTGGGCTCATGTCCTCTGTGACTGGCCTCATGTACTCTGTATCTGGCCTCATGTACTCTGTGACTGGCCTCGTACTCTGTGTCTGGCCTCATGTACTCTGTGTCTGGCCTCATGTACTCTGTGACTGGCCTCATGTACTCTGTCACTGGCCTCATGTACTCTGTGTCTGGCCTCATGTACTCTGTGACTGGCCTCATGTACTCTGTGACTGGCCTCATGTACTCTGTGACTAGCCTCATGTACTCTGTGACTGGCCTCATGTACTCTGTGACTGGCCTCATGTACTCTGTGACTAGCCTCATGTACTCTGTGACTGGCCTCATGTACTTTGTGACTGGCCTCATGTACTCTGTGACTGGCCTCATGTACTCTTTGAGCTGCAGAGCTGAGTTGTGAATGGAGATTAACTTTTGACCAGTTCAACTCTGGGAGAGACACATACGGTGTTGCTTTGAGCTCAATGCTTATCTGAGCTTAGTTGATAGCCAGCTGTGTGCATAAACGCACAAGAATAAGATAGGTAGGTTTGCCTGGATGTAGCAGCAAGATATGATAGTTGAGTAGGGAATGCCTATCTCCCCGAGCAAATCAACAGTGCATACGTCAACCTGTCGGCGGATAACTTTGGATTTACAAGGAGGGGTTTTTATTCCATGAGGGAATGGAGAGGGTCTGTAGTCTGAAGAGCTTTATCCCAGAGATACGATGCCAGATCCCTACACCAAGATAAACAAAGTTAAGGGCGACCAAATCCTTTTATTCCAGGTGCTTTGCAGAAATTGCTTTTAAGAGCCAATTTAATACAACTAATTAGAGGAAAATGAAAACAAAATGTCAGTCTCAAAAAAGGTTATACCAGGACAGCGGATTACTGGCTTCAGCGTTCTGAGCCACGACCTTAGTCCGCACTCCATGCCAGCCCACCGCAACAGTTTGTCCATACGTCAGCCTTTAAGTGCACGCTATTACCATAATTAGTAGGTGCAACCCCATTTGTGCAAACATTCAGCGGAGCATCACTGCTGCTTTTGCCAGTGGTGTGTGTATTAGGCCTATTCCTCAGCGGCTCTGCACAGTGGCTCCAGCCGGTATTAGCACAGGGAGAGAGATGGGTTCCCACCAATCCCACTGCCTCGGCCCAGACCATCTCCAGCCGGTATGAGCACAGGGAGAGAGACGGGTTCCCACTCCCACTGCCTCGGCCCAGACCATCTCCAGCCGGTATTAGCACAGGGAGAGAGACGGGTTCCCACCAATCCCACTGCCTCGGCCCAGACCATCTCCAGCCGGTATTAGCACAGGGAGAGAGACGGGTTCCCACCAATCCCACTGCCTCGGCCCAGACCATCTCCAGCCGGTATGAGCACAGGGAGAGAGCACAGGGAGAGAGACGGGTTCCCACCAATCCCACTGCCTCGGCCCAGACCATCTCCAGCCGGTATGAGCACAGGGAGAGAGACGGGTTCCCACCAATCCCACTGCCTCGGCCCAGACCATCTCCAGCCGGTATGAGCACAGGGAGAGAGACGGGTTCCCACCAATCCCACTGCCTCGGCCCAGACCATCTCCATCTCCAGCCGGTATGAGCACAGGGAGAGAGACGGGTTCCCACCAATCCCACTGCCTCGGCCCAGACCATCCCAGCATGAGCACAGGGAGAGAGACGGGTTCCCCAATCCCACTGCCTCGGCCCAGACCATCTCCAGCCGGTATGAGCACAGGGAGAGAGACGGGTTCCCACCAATCCCACTGCCTCGGCCCAGACCATCTCCAGCCGGTATGAGCACAGGGAGAGAGACGGGTTCCCACCAATCCCACTGCCTCGGCCCAGACCATCTCCAGCCGGTATGAGCACAGGGAGAGACCAATCCCACTGCCTCGGCCCAGACCATCTCCAGCCGGTATGAGCACAGGGAGAGAGACGACGGGTTCCCACCATCTCCAGGGTTCCAGGGAGAGAGACACCAATCCCACTGCCTCGGCCCAGACCATCTCCAGCCGGTATGCCTCGGCCCAGCACAGGGAGAGACGGGTTCCCACCAATCCCACTGCCTCGGCCCAGACCATCTCCAGCCGGTATGAGCACAGGGAGAGAGACGGGTTCCCACCAATCCCACTGCCTCGGCCCAGACCATCTCCAGCCGGTATTAGCACAGGGAGAGAGACGGGTTCCCACCAATCCCACTGCCTCGGCCCAATCTCCACCACAGGGAGAGAGACGGGTTCCCACCAATCCCACTGCCTCGGCCCAGACCATCTCCAGCCTGGTATGAGCACAGGGAGAGAGACGGGTTCCCACCAATCCCACTGCCCATCTCCAGCCGGTATGAGCACAGGGAGAGAGACGGGTTCCCACCAATCCCATCTCCCCAGACCATCTCCAGCCGGTATTAGCACAGGGAGAGAGACGGGTTCCCACCAATCCCACTGCCTCGGCCCAGACCATCTCCAGCCGGTATTAGCACAGGGAGAGCCTCGGCCCAGACCATCTCCAGGGTTCCCACCAATCCCACTGCCTCGGCCCAGACCATCTCCAGCCGGTATTAGCACAGGGAGAGAGACGGGTTCCTCGGCCCAGACCATCTCCAGCCGGTATTAGCACAGGGAGAGAGACGGTTTCCCACCACCCACTGCCTCGGCCCAGACCATCTCCAGCCGGTATGCCTCCCACTGGCCCAGACCATCTCCAGCCGGTATGAGCACAGGGAGAGAGACGGGTTCCCACCA
The DNA here is from genome assembly GCF_036934945.1 of Oncorhynchus masou masou. NCBI lineage: Eukaryota > Metazoa > Chordata > Actinopteri > Salmoniformes > Salmonidae > Oncorhynchus > Oncorhynchus masou. The sequence continues at coordinate 16,003,044 of NC_088238.1, read as the reverse complement.
ATCCCACTGCCTCGGCCCAGACCATCTCCAGCCGGTATGAGCACAGGGAGAGAGACGGGTTCCCACCAATCCCACTGCCCGGTATCGGCCCAGAGACCATCTCCAGCCGGTATGAGCGGCCCAGACCATCTCCAGCCGGTATGAGCACAGGAGAGAGACGGGTCTCCTGCCTCGGCCCAGACCATCTCCAGCCGGTATGAGCACAGGGAGAGAGACGGGTTCCCACCAATCCCACTGCCTCGGCCCAGACCATCTCCAGCCGGTATGAGCACAGGGAGAGAGACGGGTTCCCACCAATCCCACTGCCTCGGCCCAGACCATCTCCAGCCCAGACCATCTCCCCAGCCATCTCCAGGTATGAGCACAGGGAGAGAGACGGGCCCAGACCATTCCAGCCACAATCCCACCCACTGCCTCGGCCCAGACCATCTCCAGCCGGTATGAGCACAGGGAGAGAGACGGGTTCCCACCAATCCCACTGCCTCGGCCCCATCTCCAGCCGGTATTAGCACAGGGAGAGAGACGGTTTCTCACCAATCCCACTGCCGGTATTAGCACAGGGAGAGAGACGGGTTCCCACCAATCCCACTGCCTCGGCCCAGACCATCTCCAGCCGGTATGAGCACAGGGAGAGAGACGGGTTCCCACCAATCCCACTGCCTCTCCAGCCGGCCCAGCCATCTCTCCAGCCGGTATTAGCACAGGGAGAGAGACGGGTTCCCACCAATCCCACTGCCTGCCATCTCCAGGCCCAGACCATCTCCAGACCATCTCCAGCTGTATGAGCACAGGGAGAGAGACGGGTTCCCAGCCTCGGCCCACCATCTCCAGGGAGCACAGGGAGAGAGACGGGTTCCCACCAATCCCCCAGACCATCTCCAGCCGGTATTAGCACAGGGAGAGAGACGGGTTCCCACCAATCCCACTGCCTCGGCCCAGACCATCTCCAGCCGGTATGAGCACAGGGAGAGAGACGGTTTCTCACCAATCCCACTGCCTCAGCCCACAGACCATCTCTGCTCTGCTGACCTCATGTTTAAGTGGGCGTGCAGTGGATATGTCTTGGGTCTGAAGGAAAAAGACGAGGGACAAAAATCATTATCCAGATCTAATTACGGCTGGTGTCTCAATTTAAACCTTCAGTCATCCTCCATTTATTTCCTGAGGTTTCGGAGCGAACCGTATTATTTAGTTATTTATATATTTATTCAGATGTTTTTTTGTGTGTGTGTGCTTTGGTTTGTGCTTGGTTGTGGGGCAGCCCATCTGCGAAGCATTTGCAAAACTTGAAATCGTCTGACCTCTGCCAACAATTATTATTTTTGGGGTCCAACTCCTACTCTGGAGCTCTGTGGGACTTTGTTGTGTTTTCTAAATGTCTTCCCCTTTTTGTTTATATATTTGTGCTCCGTCTCTGTGCTGAGGACACAGAATGGTAATACAGTCATCTCGCCAACTGCAGAATCTGGGGGGGTTGAAATTAACATTCCTGGCAAATGATACAAGGAGAAGACGTTTTTGCTGTGTGTTTGTGGTAATTTCACAGTCCAGCAATCTAAGCGTTTCTCACAGGGGCCGAGGGAGCAGCGCTCTCTCCACGCCGTGATCTGACTGGCTCCAGGAGGCTCAGCCAATCATAAGCCTCAAACCTAACCCCCACTGAGACCTGGCTGGTGAGAGACCTAGCTTCAACTCATCACTGAAACATGTCTCCAACATGTCCAGTTCAACGACCTGGGAGTATTACTTATGTTCTCAGCGTTGGCCATATCTTTCTGTTCCCTCTCTTCTTCCCATTTGTCTACATGGTTGCTCAAGGTTAAGCTTTGGTTAAGTGCCTTCATAGTCCAATTTGTACAGCATCATAGTCCCCTGATGACTCAGCATTTAGCTAACAATAACAGAACCCTGAGCAATTGTCAATATGGATAAAGAACCTGAGAAGAAAATGTAGTGGATTAATTAATTCACTTTGGTAAAATCTCCTAGCAACCAGGTGGTCAATGAGGAGCATTGCCCCCTGGGATAGCTCTCCTTGCTCAGAGCTCTCCCTGTGCTGGCTGTGACAGGTGACATGACGCTATTTGCTTGGGGGAAAATTGTATTAGACTCCAGAATGGGGACGGGCTTTTCTGCTGCCAGAGGTTCCACTGCCTCGTCTGGATCAAATAAAACACTCCCACAATGGAACATTGAAGATGAATCACCGTGCAATGACTTCAAGCTTTCAAAAAGCTACTGTTATATCAAACCTTTCCGTAACCATTCTGTAACCCAAATCTAACATAACACACAGTGTCTGCTCATGAAACAGTTGAGTGAGATAGTGATAAGTGGCTTTGTCAGACCAGGGTTTCCACTAGATACCACAGCCACAAAGTCCAAATTTGCTATTTCATAAAAATGTATTTAAACTAGAATTTGCTTAGGCATAAGGTTAGCAGTGTGGTTAAAGGTCATAGTTAGTAGAAGCAGATTTTAAGAAGATAAGTTGTGGAAATAGGTGGGGTTTATGACTTTGTGGCTGTGTTATCTAGTGACGATGTCATGCCCGAGGCTGACTACTGCGTTTGTCCTATATTTGCACCAAGCATTTAACTCTGGAGCCGGTGTATCAGTAAAACTAGACAATCAGCTTTTAGGGCATTCCATTCCAAATAAGTCAGAGTTGCTTCAAATGGAATAACGTTGAAAGGCACAAAGCTTTTGACAAAGCCAGCGAAGTGAAATGGGAATGTGTGGTTTATCTTATGACCACAAAAGGTTCTGTCCGATCGGGTCGTTGATGACCAAGCCCTAATCTACGTGCACATGGCCTGTTTGGTACAATCTATCGCCTCTCAAGTTCCCCAATCACCATGGTCTGGACCTGGAGACAGACTCATTTTCTGCATTGCCACAAAGTGCTCCACAAATTGCACACTTTGACTTGCTTTTTCATTGATGTTGAGCTAATGCATGCATCTGTTGTTGTGGAGGAATGGACCCGAGTGATTTCTCTCTTTGGGACAACCCTTAAGCGCTATCAATCACTCCTCTATCTTGCAGCACTCGGTCTACCTACTCTAGCTGGTGCATTGCAGTGACCACCAGTAGGATACATGGTAAATAGCATCGTAGCATTGCAGAGATATCTGAAAAAGCTGTAGCCAAACAGTCAGGCGTTGCTGTTGGGTGTGGTGCTGCCCCTCCCTTAGAACAAGAAGAGCTATAGGCTGTCAGTGTTAATCTGTCAAGACAAAACAGCTTCATGAATCATGGTGCATTGGCAGATTGAACTGCACTTAAAAATACAACAACAGGTCACTGAGCAAGTTGTACTACGCTGTAAGGACACGTACCCACACATAGCATATTATTCAGACGGAGTTGCTTTTGACAGGAGCCTGTTATGTGTACAATAACCTCACCCCTGCAGCAAGTGTACAGTCTGACCAGCTCTATGTCTCTCTGCTTGTTGGACCGGCACCTCCAGCAGATGTAAGCAGCACTAGTGAAATCATAGCAAGAGGCACGCGTCTCTCAGACGACTCCTTTTATAGCCCTGTGCCGCACGGTGGTGCCTGCACGGTGGTGCCTGCACGGTGGTGCCTGCACGGTGGTGCCTGCACGGTGGTGCCTGCACGGTGGTGTCTGCACGGTGGTGGTGGTGCCTGCACGGTGGTGCCTGCACGGTGGTGCCTGCACGGTGGTGCCTGCACGGTGGTGCCCGCACGGTGGTGCCCACCGGTGGAGGATGATGTGTCAGGCCATTCATAAGGCAGGCAGACGCACCGTGCCACGCCAAGCGGGCAGATTAACTCCTGACTGCTGTTTAGGCTTTGGCAGCGGCAGCGGCCGCCTGGGCCCTGTTCAGAGAGGACCTTAATTGGGCACGGTGTGGGTGGACTGCCCACCAGCCCCCCTCCAGACGCATTTGGTTTTGGTCAGGAGGCTTTAATGAAGAGAGATGGGGAGCGTGAGGCTCTCAGCACTCCGCCACGAGCGCTGCTCTTTAGCGGGAGAGAGAGACTCACACTCAATCCATTTCTATCCAGACTGAACAAAAGCTCCAGAACTGTTTTGTGGGATGTACTGAGGTTTGGTGATATCCACCTGTAGAAATGGACTTAATAATTGTCAAAGCGCCAGTGATACGTTTCTGCTCGTACTGGAGGATATCACCTGCCATCGTTGTACTTCAAACAAAGAAATGCTTAGAACAACAAAACAACAATGACCCAAGGTTGTTAAGTCACCACTTGGAGATGACTCAGGTTCCAGTCAGCATATCACAATGTGGGGCGGGGGGGTAGAACTCAGTGGAAACTCAAGACAATCAGGTTCTGTTGACGGAGGTTAGATGCCGTTATCTTGCCAATCGTAACACTGCTTTGGAAGCAAGTCAGGAAACCAGACCTACTTCTCCGCCAAATACAATAAGCTGTTCGAGAGGAGAGGAGAAGAAGAGCATGTCACACTTGATATTATCACGTCAGGTTGCTCTTAATTCCTTAAGAGTTAAACCAACATATTTGCAGTGCACATATGGTTCTCTCTGCTTAAACTATTACACTCAGGCAGTCGGCCAGTGTGGGAGAATCGGATATTGTTGGCTGTGAAAGTCAGAGACGTTAAGCCTGGCTCTTTACTTTTTATCCATTAGATTTACTTCCTCTGTGCAGAGAAAATAAAAGTGCTTTCTGTCCAGAACATGATTTAAACTCAGTTGAATGTGCTAATGGTATCGTACTCCCAGTGATCATCTAGAAATGGGCAGCGACTTCTCACCGTGTTTGTTTGGCCTGTGTGTGACATTGCGTTGATGGAGTGGTGCTGTTAGCCGATGACCAGGGTTGGGGAGTAACGGAATACATGTAAGGGATTACAAAAACTGTAATCCATGACGTTGCCAGCAAAAATATTGTAATCAGATTACACATACTTTTGAAAAACTAGATTATTACTTTGAGGAGTACTTTTAAATTCCGAAAGGATGTTTGTTCCACCTGAGTGAGTCTGACCACAAGCCAGATGTCACGCCTTGGTCTTAGTATTTTGTGTTTTCGTTAATTAGTTGGTCAGGCCAGGGTGTGACATGGGTTTATGTTGTTGTATTTCATAGTGGGGTTTTTTAGTTATTGGGATTGCGGCTGAGTAGGGGTGTTGCAAAGGTTTGGCTGCCTGAGGCGGTTCTCAATCAGAGTCAGGTGATTCTCGTTGTCTCTGATTGGGAACCGTATTTAGGTAGCCTGGGTTTCACTTTGTATTTCGTGGGTGATTGTCCTTAGTGTCTTGATGTCCTTGTGCTGTGTTAGTTGACACCAGTTTAGGCTGTTTCGGTTTTCATTTTCGTTTATTTGTTTTGTAGTGTTTTGTATTGATTTGTGTTACGTTTGTTTTATTAAACATGGATCACAATAGACACGCTGCAGTTTGGTCTGACTCTCCTTCACCATATGAAAACCGTGACACCAGAGACCACTATGATGACACACCAAATGGGTTTGATGGATCGCGGGAAAAGAGCAGGAATAGGTTTTGTAGGCTACAGTCCAGGCTATGTCTTCCAATGGTGCGACTGCTGTCGGCATCCAACGATTATCCAACTTGAATAAACACTTGGAGGTAAGGATGACAGCAGTGGTGTTGTCTCCAGCGATATGGATATCACTTATTATTGATATCTACCTAGCGTATTGATGCGAATCACACTGCTGCTCTCTCATTTAGCTATTTGCGCCTTACGGATTGTGGTGGTGTGGATGGCTGTTCACAAATCTAAATAAGTATTTGAATCCAATAATGGTTGAATTCAAGAAGTTTAAGATGCCTATCAATCATTGTTTTTGAAACCAGTGGACAGCCAGTCAAAAATGCCTTCTTGCAACAGCTGCATAGTGTGGATCCCAGCCTATGGAACAACAGCTGCATAGTGTGGATCCCAGCCTATGGAACAACAGCTGCATAGTGTGGATCCCAGCCTATGGAACAACAGCTGCATAGTGTGGATCCCAGCCTATGGAACAACAGCTGCATAGTGTGGATCCCAGCCTATGGAACAACAGCTGCATAGTGTGGATCCCAGCCTATGGAACAACCCAGCTATGGAACATAGCTGTAGGATCCCAGCCTATGGAACAACAGCTGCATAGTGTGGATCCCAGCCTATGGAACAACAGCTGTATAGTGTGGATCCCAGCCTATGGAACAACAGCTGCATAGTGTGGATCCCAGCCTATGGAACAACAGCTGCATAGTGTGGATCCCAGCCTATGGAACAACAGCTGCATAGTGTGGATCCCAGCCTATGGAACAACAGCTGCATAGTGTGGATCCCAGCCTATGGAACAACAGCTGCATAGTGTGGATCCCAGCCTATGGAACAGCCTACAGCTGCATAGTGTGGATCCCAGCCTATGGAACAACAGCTGTATATCCCAGTGTGGATCCCAGCCTATGGAACAACAGCTGCATAGTGTGGATCCCAGCCTATGGAACAACAGCTGCATAGTGTGGATCCCAGCCTATGGAACAACAGCTGCATAGTGTGGATCCCAGCCTATGGAACAACAGCTGCATAGTTTGGATCCCAGCCTATGGAACAACATCTGCATAGTGTGGATCCCAGCCTATGGAACAACAGCTGTATAGAGAGGATCCCAGCCTATGGAAAACAACAGCTGTCCCAGCCTATGGAACAACAGCTGCGGATCCCAGCCTATGGAACAACAGCTGTATAGGGCCCAGCCTATGATGTATAGTGTGGATCCCAGCCTATGGAACAACAGCTGTATAGGGTGGATCCCAGCCTATGGAACAACAGCTGTATAGGGCCCCCTAGCCTATGGAACCTATGGAACAGCAGCTGTATAGGTGGATCCCAGCCTATGGAACAACAGCTGTATAGGGCGGATCCCAGCCTATGGAACAACAGCTGTATAGCCTATGGAACAACAGCTGTATAGATCCCAGCCTATGGAACAACAGCTGCATAGTGTGGATCCCAGCCTATGGATCCCCCAGCCTATGGAACAACAGCTGCATCCCAGTGTGGATCCCAGCCTATGGAACAACAGCTGCATGGATCCCAGCCTATGGAACAACAGCTGCATAGTGTGGATCCCAGCCTATGGAACAACAGCTGCATATGTGGATCCCAGCCTATGGAACAACAGCTGATCCCAGCCAGCCTATGGAACAGCTGCATAGTGTGGATCCCAGCCAGCTGTATGTGGATCCCAGCCTATGGAACAACAGCTGCCCCAGCCTATGGAACAACAGCTGTATAGTGTGGATCCCAGCCTATGGAACAACATCTGCATAGTGTGGATCCCAGCCTATGGAACAACAGCTGCATAGTGTGGATCCCAGCCTATGGAACAACAGCTCCCAGCCTATGGAACAACAGCTGTGGATCCCAGCCTATGGAACAACATCTGCATAGTGTGGATCCCAGCCTATGGAACAACAGCTGCATAGTATGGAACAACAGCTGTATAGAGCTGATCCCAGCCTATGGAAACAACAGCTGTATATGGAACAACATCTGCGGATCCCAGCCTATGGAACAACAGCTGCATAGTGTGGATCCCAGCCTATGGAACAACAGCTGCATAGTGTGGATCCCAGCCTATGGAACAACAGCTGCATAGTCCCAGCCTATGGCTGCATCCCAGCCTATGCCTCCCAGCCTATGGAACAACATCTGCATAGTGTGGATCCCAGCCTATGGAACAACAGCTGCATAGTGTGGATCCCAGCCTATGGAACAACAGCTGCATAGTGTGGATCCCAGCCTATGGAACAACAGCTGCATAGTGTGGATCCCAGCCTATGGAACAACAGCTGTATAGAGAGGATCCCAGCCTATGGAACAACAGCTGTATAGGAACAACAGCGGATCCCAGCCTATGGAACAACAGCTGCCTATGGAACAACAGCTGTGGATCCCAGCCTATGGAACAACAGCTGCATAGTGTGGATCCCATCCCAGCCTATGGAACAACAGCTGCATAGTGTGGATCCCAGCCTATGGAACAACAGCTGCATAGTGTGGATCCCAGCCTATGGAACAACAGCTGCATAGTGTGGATCCCAGCCTATGAGCTGTATACAACAGCTGTATCCCAGGGAACGGTGTGGATCCCAGCCTATGGAACAACAGCTGCATCCCAGCCTATGGAACAACAGGATCCCAGCCTATGGAACAACAGCTGTATAGGGCGGATCCCAGCCTATGGAACAACAGCTGCATAGTGTGGATCCCAGCCTATGGAACAACAGCTGCATAGTGTGGATCCCAGCCTATGGAACAACAGCTGCATAGTGTGGATCCCAGCCTATGGAACAACAGCTGCATAGTGTGGATCCCAGCCTATGGAACAACAGCTGCATAGTGTGGATCCCAGGAACCAGCTATGGAACCTAAACAGCTGCATAGTGTGGATCCCAGCCTATGGAACAACAGCTGCATAGTGTGGATCCCAGCCTATGGAACAACAGCTGCATAGTGTGGATCCCAGCCTATGGAACATAGTGTGGACAGCTGCATGGAACAGTGTGGATCCCAGCCTATGGAACAAACAGCTGCATAGTGTGGATCCCAGCCTATGGAACAACAGCTGCATAGTGTGGATCCCAGCCTATGGAACAACAGATCCCAGCCTATGGAACAACAGCTGCGTAGTGTGGATCCCAGCCTATGGAACAACAGCTGTATAGGTGGATCCCAGCCTATGGAACAACAGCTGCATATGGAACAACAGCTGATCCCAGCCTATGGAACAGCCTACAGCTCCCAGCCTATGGAACAACAGCTGTGGTGGATCCCAGCCTATGGAACAACAGCTGCATAGTGTGGATCCCAGCCTATGGAACAACAGCTGCATAGTGTGGATCCCAGCCTATGGAACAACAGCTGTATAGGGTGGATCCCAGCCTATGGAACAACAGCTCCCAGCCTATGGAACAACAACAACAGCTGCATAGTGTGGATCCCAGCCTATGGAACAACAGCTGCATAGTGTGGATCCCAGCCTATGGAACAACATGGATCCCAGCCTATGGAACAACAGCTGCATAGTGTGGATCCCAGCCTATGGAACAACAGCTGCATAGTGTGGATCCCAGCCTATGGAACAACAGCTGCATAGTGTGGATCCCAGCCTATGGAACAACAGCTGCATAGTGTGGATCCCAGCCTATGGAACAACAGCTGTATAGTCCCAGCCTATGGAACAACAGCTGCATAGTGTGGATCCAGCCTATGGAACAACAGCTGTATAGGGCGGATCCCAGCCTATGGAACAACAGCTGCATAGGGTGGATCCCAGCCTATGGAACAACAGCTGGATCCCAGCCTATGGAACAACAGCTGTATAGGGCGGATCCCAGCCTATGGAACAACAGCTGTATAGTGTGGATCCCAGCCTATGGAACAACAGCTGATCCCAGCCTATGGAACAACAGCTGCATAGTGTGGATCCCATGGAACAACAGCTGCATATGGGAAGCATGGAACAACAGCTGCATAGTGTGGATCCCAGCCTATGGAACAACAGCTCCCCAGCCTATGGAACAACAGCTGCATAGTGTGGATCCCAGCCTATGGAACAACAGCTGCATAGTGCATCCCAGCCTATGGAACTGCATAGGTGGATCCCAGCCTATGGATCCCCCAGCCTATGGAACAACAGCTGCATAGTGTGGATCCCAGCCTATGGAACAACAGCTGGATCCCAGCCTATGGAACAACAGCTGTATAGGGCCCAGCCTATGGAACAACAGCTGCATAGGGCCCCAGCCTATGGAACAACAGCTGCATAGTGTGGATCCCAGCCTATGGAACAACAGCTGCATAGGATCCCAGCCTATGGAACAACAGCTGTATAATAGTGGCGGATCCCAGCCTATGGAACAACAGCTGTAGTGTGGATCCCAGCCTATGGATCCCAGCCTATGGAACAACAGCTGCATAGTGTGGATCCCAGCCTATGGAACAACAGCTGCATAGTGTGGATCCCAGCCTATGGAACAACAGCTGATAGGTGGATCCCAGCCTATGGAACAACAGCTGCATAGGGGATCCCAGCCTATGATCCCCAGCCTATGGAACAACAGCTGTATAGGGCGGATCCCAGCCTATGGAACAACAGCTGTATAGGGCGGATCCCAGCCTATGGAACAACAGCTGTATAGGGCGGATCCCAGCCTATGGAACAACAGCTGTATAGGGCGGATCCCAGCCTATGGAACAACAGCTGTATAGGGCGGATCCCAGCCTATGGAACACAAGTGGGGCTTTTATTGCTCAATCTAATTCATGCTGATAAAATAATAATAATCCATAGGCCTCATGGACACATGGTCAAACTCACACACTTTTGATAGACTTAAAGGGGCAATCTGTAGTTGCTACATCCATTTTTTGACTTACAAATTATATATATATTTCCATTGACTCTTGAAGAATATAACTTTTAAATTCCTCATGAGCTTAGATCAACTGTCACACTCAATGAGAACCTAAAATATAAGCTTGTTTTTCTCCAATGTTTGTAAACATTGTAAATGTAAACAAACACTGTATAGCCTCATGGTTAAAATAATCATTTTGATAGTATGGATGGTCAGTCCTTGCATCCATAGCTCTGTCTATTAATCTGAGAGTGGTTACATTTCTCCAGGCCCATCCCTCAGCTTTTGTAATGATGAGGCGGTGAGTCGGAAGCAGGTGCAGGTGAAACATTGTAATAAAACAACAAAACCAAGAACATGACACTAACATAAGGCAGAATGCCGATACACAATAACATTACCAACTGGTGAGTAAACATGGGAGAGTGACATATAAAGGGGAGGAAATGATGAAGGTAATGGAGTCCAGGTGCGAATCATAATGATTCACAGATACGCGTAATGATGAGTGCCAGGTGTGCGTAATGATGAATCTCAGGACCGGTGGTTAGTACTTTGGCGACGTCATACGCTGGAGGGGAGGAGCAGGAGCTAGACGTGACAGCTTTTCACCAAAACAGAGGCGGGGCAGCCATTTTGTTATTGTTTCGTCTGTGGATTTGCCCTTTAAACAGCTGCATATTATCAAGATATGTGTCACCAACAAAAAGGAAAACGAGAGGCCTATAGCAAATGCAGCAAATAGCAGTTTTCAGTAGTGCTCAAAGCATGCTATTCCATGTGCACAGCATTTATTTTTCAACTAGAATCGATGAGCCCGATCAGTCCTCCATGAAAACAAAATCACTAACAACATAGTAGGGCTGGCTAATAAGTACATCTTTTTGGGATTATGTTCAGGTAAAACAATTTTGCTAATCTATATTTCCATATTTTCAAGTCCTATTCTTGAAGATCAAGGAGTGTAACATTTATTGGAATGACTGGAATTCTGATGGACTTTGGTTTTTAATGTAAAGATATAATTTAATCGTATTATTATATGTAGTAGAAAGCGGTGAGTTAGAAGAAGCCTACATAACCAACCCATAATGTAAAATTTAACATCCTTAACATCCATATGTAGCCAGCTATGTAAACTTTAACATTGATTTATCCTGAAATAGATGTCATTCAATTGGTAACATACATTTTTGTCTTCTAATACCCCTTAAGGGGAAAATCATCTAAAAGTAACTGAATGTAATCAGATTACGTTACTGAGTTTGGGCAATCCAAAAGTTACATTGCTGATTACAATTTTGGACAGGTAACTAGTAACTGTAACGGATTAAATTTGGAAAGTAACCTACCCAACCCTGCCGATGACTGTCTTAAAAGCATTTTGGCTCTGAGGGGATGCTACATTCTGCCAAGGTCCAGTCCACTCTACTTTGCCTGCACCCTAAATCACAGAGAGTCAGAGGATCGATAACATTCACTTTAGTCACTGTTGCATTGCACATATGTGCAAGTACACACTTACACACGCACACACACAATCATGCACACATGTACTCACACAAACACACACACACAAGCATACTCACACAGTCTCTCACACACTCACGTACAATGAGTGTACAAAACATTATGAACCCCTGCCCTTTCCATGAAATAGACTGACCAGGTGAATGCTATGATCCCTTATTGATGTCACTTGTTTTTTAGTTTTTTATGTCACTTGTTCCAGTCCAATCAGTGTCGATGAAGGGGAGGAGACAGGTTAAATCATACGTTTTTGGTATAATGGAGAAATGGATTGTTTGTGTGTGCTATTCAGAGGGTGAATGGGCAAGACAAACCATTTGTTTTTTAATGCTCAACAGTTTCCTTGTGTACATACACACACACTATGTACACCATTTTTCAACAGCTTTGCTGACTTTCCTCCCATTTCTTCAATCACAGTCCCAGCTTGTGTTCAGGTCTCTCGCTGCTTCCCACATTTCATGGAGCATTGACAGGATAGAGTAAAGCCTGTCTCAACTGCTCCATGGTCCTGAAGCAATAGAATGTCCGTCCATACAGGATGTATAGATAGCTATCTGTTTGTCTGTAGGCTCCTAGTGTAGGGGCTCCAGAGTAGGGCAGCGGTCTAATGCACTGCATCTCAGTCCTAGAGGCGTCACTACAGACCGGGTTTGATACCAGGCTGTATCACAACCGGACGTGATTGGGAGTCCCATAGGGTGGCGCATAATTGGCCCAGCGTGGTCCGGGTTAGGGTTATGGTTTGGCCTGGGTAGGCCGTCATTGTAAATAAGAATTTGTTCTTAACTGACTTGTCTAGTTAAATAAAGGTTAAATATAAAATAGTTTAGCACAGTTGGTGTCATGTCTCTCTGTCTAGCAGCATCCCGCGTCCTGACTGATGGAGCACACACAAACCCATTAGCAAACACTTCTGTTTTCATCTCTGGTAGATTAAACAACATTGACCTAGGCTGCATGCCAAATGGCAACCTATTCCCTATGTTGTGCCCTAGCGACCACAGGGCTCCGTTCAAAAGCTGTGCACTATACCAGGGAGTAGGGTGTCATTTGTGACCAGAGCAGCTGATCGGAATGGCCTGTGGTAAACACATGGTGGGACATGAAAGAGACTGGGCTTCTTCCCTAAATAAAGGGAGGCCCTATGATTAGGGAGGGTTATGCAGCTCGAGCCCCATTAAGTTTTCAGTGATCTTCATGAAACGGGCAGAGAGCCTGAGTCCTCCGCTGAGCGGGTGGTCTGGAGCTCTTTGGCACCATCTCACCCTGAGCGATAGACACAGTGGAGAAGATGGATAGGCCACAGTGTGGAAGACTGGTGTTCTGAGCGTCCCACTGTATTTCAAGACATTCTGTAACAACACTGCCTGAAGATACTAATGTCCACTGCATATATCATCACCTAGTAGGCCACATCCATGGCATTTGATCATGGTACAGTATTGTGGACTAATTTTCTCAGTCATGTCATTTGTGACTGTGCATCTATCGGTTCTCTTGTGGAAGTGTCATGATCAGTCATGTCATCTACCTGTGACTGTGATTCTGTCGGTTCTCTTGTGGAAGTGTCATGATCAGTCTTGTATTTTGTTGTATAAATGGTTGTGTCTGGTTCTCTGTGATGTGCATGTGCGAGGCAGACACTTGAGGAAGACATGCTGGCTCTAACCCCTGTTCTGCCTCTGCGCTGCAGCTGCCTCGGCATGATCTGAGTAAACAGGAAGGAGTAATGACACATTTGTGTCACACGAGATGAACCTCATCCGCTGGCTCTCCCGTCATCCATCTCCCCCTTCCTTCCCTGACTCAGCCCGAAGCCGACACAAACGTCTCACAACCCTCTCCAAACCCTGAAACTCCACACTTGTCACCGAGGGGACTGAACATGAGCCAATTAGATTCATTTTCTTCTCTCCGCTCTGGAAAGCGTACAGCACATTGCCAAGCAGCGCGTCCCACAAAACTAAAACAGATATAAGTTTGCTGAGGGACTTGTATACTACTAACTGCGTACTTTACAGACCATGGGCATGTACTGTAAAGGACTGTACAGTACAGTAGGTGGCAGGCGTCTTTAAGAGACATCTGCAAGTCCACATAAAACATAATGAGATGTTATACGATGAGTGTAGGCACCGGGGGGCTGTAACGATGCAGCGTTTCAACATCTGGGCCTGCCCAGTTAGTTAGTGTCCTTGTTTCAGGTTGTAGCCTGCTCTTTAATCAGACGGCTCTCTCTGGGTGAGGTATAAAATCCATTACAAGCCTCCTCTAATGAGGGAGAATGAAATGTGCCCCAGTGAAGATACAGGTGACAACAATAGGGGCTTATCAGATGTGTAAACAGTGGGTATGAGACGAGTGATGGGTATTTACAACATGCAGATAGTAGGTTAAAGGCTGTGTGTAGGAGACAGTAGAAAGTAATGAGGCAGGGTGGATAGGGAGGATGTAGTGTAGTAGACAGTAGAAAGTAATGAGGCAGGGTGGATAGGGAGGATGTAGTGTAGTAGACAGTAGAAAGTAATGAGGCAGAGTGGATAGTGAGGATGTAGTAGAAAGTAGAAAGTAATGAGGCAGGGTGGATAGGGAGGATGTAGTAGAAAGTAATGAAAGTGGATAGAGGAAAGTAGAAGTAATGAGGCAGTGGATAGGGGGTGGATGTAGGATGTAGTAGACATAGGGAGGATGTAGTAGACAGTAGAAAGTAATGAGGCAGGGTGGATAGGGAGGATGTAGTAGACAGTAGAAAGTAATGAGGCAGGGTGGATAGGGAGAATTTAGTGTAGTAGACAGTAGAAAGTAATGAGGCAGAGTGGATAGTGAGGATGTAGTAGAAAGTAGAAAGTAATGAGGCAGGGTGGATAGGGAGGATATAGTAGACAGTAGAAAGTAATGAGGCAGGGTAGATAGGGAGGATGTAGTAGACAGTAGAAAGTAATGAGGCAGGGTGGATAGGGAGGATATAGTAGACAGTAGAAAGTAATGAGGCAGGGTGGATAGGGAGGATTTAGTAGACAGTAGAAAGTAATGAGGCAGGGTAGATAGGGAGGATGTAGTGTAGTAGACAGTAGAAAGTAATGAGGCAGGGTAGATAGGGAGGATGTAGTGTAGTAGACAGTAGAAAGTAATGAGGCAGGGTGGATAGGGAGGATGTAGTGTAGTAGACAGTAGAAAGTAATGAGGCAGGGTGGATAGGGAGGATGTAGTGGATAGGGAGGATACAGGAAAGTAATGAGGCAGGGTGGATAGGGAGGATGTAGTAGACAGTAGAAAGTAAGGAGGCAGGGTGGATAGGGAGGATTTAGTAGACAGGAGAAAGTAATGAGGCAGGGTGGATAGGGAGGATATAGTAGACAGGAGAAAGTAATGAGGCAGGGTGGATAGGGAGGATGTAGTAGACAGTAGAAAGTAATGAGGCAGGGTGGATAGGGAGGATTTAGTAGAGAAAGTAATGAGGCAGGGTGGATAGGGAGGATTTAGTAGACAGTAGAAAGTAATGAGGCAGGGTGGATAGGGAGGATTTAGTAGACAGGAGAAAGTAATGAGGCAGGGTGGATAGGGAGGATTTAGTAGACAGTAGAAAGTAATGAGGCAGGGTGGATAGGGAGGATTTAGTAGATAGTAATGAGGCAGGGTGGATAGTAGACAGTAGAAAGTAATGAGGCAGGGTGGATAGGGAGGATTTAGTAGACAGGAGAAAGTAAGGGCAGGGTGGATAGGGAGGATATAGTAGACAGTAGAAAGTAATGAGGCAGGGTGGATAGGGAGGCAGTAGACAGTGGTAATGAGGCAGGGTGGATAGGGAGGATTTAGTAGACAGTAGAAAGTAATGAGGCAGGGTGGATAGGGAGGATATAGTAGACAGTAGAAAGTAATGAGGCAGGGTGGATAGGGAGGATGTAGTAGACAGTAGAAAGTAAATGAGGCAGGGTGGATAGGGAGGATGAGGCAGGGTGGATAGGGAGAGGATGTAGTAGACAGTAGAAAGTAATGAGGCAGGGTGGATAGGGAGGATTGTAGACAGTAGAAAGTAATGAGGCAGGGTGGATAGGGAGGATGTAGTAGACAGTAGAAAGTAATGAGGCAGGGTGGATAGGGAGGATGTTAGTAGACAGTAGAAAGTAATGAGGCAGGGTGGATAGGGAGGATTTAGTAGACAGGGTGGATAGAAAGTAATGAGGCAGGGTGGATAGGGAGGATGTAGGGAGGATGTAGTTAGTAGACAGTAGAAAGTAATGAGGCAGGGTGGATAGGGAGGATTTAGTAGTAGACAGTATAATGAGGCAGGGTGGATAGGGAGTAGAGAGTAGAAAGTAATGAGGCAGGGTGGATAGGGAGGATTTAGTAGACAGTAGAAAGTAATGAGGCAGGGTGGATAGGGAGGATATAGTAGACAGTAGAAAGTAATGAGGCAGGGTGGATAGGGAGGATTTAGTAGACAGTAGAAAGTAATGAGGCAGGGTGGATAGGGAGGATATAGTAGACAGTAGAAAGTAATGAGGCAGGGTGGATAGGGAGGATAGAGACAGTAGAAAGTAAGGAGGCAGGGTGAGGGATATAGTAGACAGGGTGGATAGGGAGGATATAGTAGACAGTAGACAGTAATGAGGCAGGGTGGATAGGGAGAATTTAGCGTAGTAGACAGTAGAAAGTAATGAGGCAGGGTGGATAGGGAGGATATAGTAGACAGTAGAAGTAGAGGATGTAGTAGACAGTAGTAAGGCAGGGTGGATGAGGCAGGAAAGTAATGAGGATAGATAGGGAGGATGTAGTGTAGACAGTAGAAAGTAATGAGGCAGGGTGGATAGGGAGGATGTAGTAGACAGTAGAAAGTAATGAGGCAGGGTGGATAGGGAGGATGTAGTGTAGTAGACAGTAGAAAGTAATGAGGCAGGGTGGATAGGGAGGATGTAGTGTAGTAGACAGTAGAAAGTAATGAGGCAGGGTGGATAGGGAGGATTTAGTAGACAGTAGAAAGTAATGAGGCAGGGTGGATAGGGAGGATTTAGTAGACAGTAGAAAGTAATGAGGCAGGGTGGATAGGGAGGATGTAGTAGACAGTAGAAAGTAATGAGGCAGGGTGGATAGGGAGGATGTAGTAGACAGTAGAAAGTAATGAGGCAGGGTGGATAGGGAGGATTTAGTAGACAGTAATAGAAAGTAATGAGGCAGGGTGGATAGGGAGGATGTAGTAGACAGTAGTAAGACAGGGTAGAAAGTAATGACAGGCAGGGTGGATAGGGAGGATTTAGTAGACAGTAGAAAGTAATGAGGCAGGGTGGATAGGGAGGATGTAGTAGACAGTAGAAAGTAATGAGGCAGGGTGGATAGGGAGGATTTAGTAGACAGTAGAAAGTAATGAGGCAGGGTGGATAGGGAGGATGTAGTAGACAGTAGAAAGTAATGAGGCAGGGTGGATAGGGAGGATATAGTAGACAGTAGAAAGTAATGAGGCAGGGTGGATAGGGAGGATGTAGACAGTAGAAAGTAATGAGGCAGGGTGGATAGTAGACAGTGAAAGTAATGAGGCAGGGTGGAGGATGTAGTAGACATTAGAGTAATGATGGATAGTGTAGTAGACAGTAGAAAGTAATGAGGCAGGGTGGATAGGGAGGATGTAGTAGACAGTAGA
The DNA here is from genome assembly GCF_036934945.1 of Oncorhynchus masou masou. Lineage (NCBI taxonomy): Eukaryota > Metazoa > Chordata > Actinopteri > Salmoniformes > Salmonidae > Oncorhynchus > Oncorhynchus masou. Next base: position 15,985,478 of record NC_088238.1, on the reverse strand, counting down.
AAGTAATGAGGCAGGGTGGATAGAGGATAGGACAGTAGAAAGTATTGAGGCAGGGTGGATAGGGAGGATGTAGTAGAGGCAGGAGAAAGTAATGAGGCAGTAGAACGTAATGAGGCAGGGTGGATAGGGAGGATGTAGTAGACAGTAGAAAGTATTGAGGCAGGGTGGATAGGGAGGATGTAGTAGACAGTAGAAAGTATTGAGGCAGGGTGGATAGGGAGGATGTAGTAGACAGTAGAAAGTATTGAGGCAGGGAGGATATGGAGGATGTAGTAGACAGTAGAAAGTAATGAGGCAGGGTGGATAGGGAGGATGTAGTGTAGTAGAAAGTATTGAGGCAGGGTGGATAGGGAGGATGTAGTAGACAGTAGAAAGTAATGAGGCAGGGTGGATAGGGAGGATGTAGTGTAGTAGAAAGTATTGAGGCAGGGTGGACAGGGAGGATGTAGTGTAGTAGAAAGTATTGAGGCAGGGTGGACAGGGAGGATGTAGTGTAGTATAAAGTATTGACGCTGGGTGGACAGGGAGGATGTTTAGGCTATGAATAAGCATTTGAATCAACATTTCTCCTACAGCTTATCTTTATATGTTTACCGTTCAGGTAAACGAGGTTAGACCTCAAAACGACCTCTGATTCTGCCATTATGACCCTTTATTGACAATACCAGGGGACCTGTATGTGCATAGATACTGGAGAGGGATTGTTTATTTGGTTTCCTCTGAGCTCAAATCAGAGTTCATTCATCATATGCACATGATGCAGCGTGGCGCAGGCGGTACAATGGAATGCTTACTTGTGAGCTCTGATCTGAACAATATAAAACTTAGAAATAGTAACAATAGGCAATAAGTAGGTAAAAAATTGCACAAATACAAATACTATAACATTTTAAAAAGTTGCTAATAACACAGAAACATACTATGAAGTCAACACAAGAAATATACAAAAAATATACAGAAATATACAATGAAGTTAACACAAGAATATACTGGAAAATATACAGAAACATACTATGTTCAATAGAAATATTGTGACGGTTATTTACTTGTAATAAAGTGAATAAAGTGACATAAACTGCCAGATTAAACATACTGTGAAGTCAACACAAGAGATGTTGTGGTGATTATTTACATGGAATTAAGTGACTAAAGCTGCCAGTTGACTCCTTACTATAAGAGGACAGGTTTTCCAGCACCCTGTCCTGGCCCGGCCCTGCAGTGGATCTTGGCAGTAGGGGATGCTTTTACCCTGTAAGGCCAGGGGAGAGGCACACTCTGGTGAAAGGGAAGGGAGCCCAGTGCCAGGGTAAGACTCTTTGGAATGTGGGGTGATGTACAGTGATGCAGGCTCTCATTCTGACACCCGGCTGGTAAACTGCCCTTAAAGGCCCAGTGCAGCAAAATACCTGATTATACTGTGTTTTATATATATTCCCACGCTATGAGGTTGGAAGGATACTTTGAAATTGTGAAATTTATCATAATGCCCTTTTAGTGTAAGAGCTGTTTGGAAAATGCCAGAAATATTTTGGTGGAATGGAGTTTTGGCCTTCCATGGTGCCATTACCAATAAGAAAGAGTTCCGAACCTCTCTGCCAATAACAGCTGATTTTCAGTTCCCCCCTCCCCACTCAGACCAAGACAGTCCTATCAAAATTCTTGATTGAGAAATTGTCCTGTGCTAAGAAGCGATTTGTATTGATTTTTGACCATTTTAATTGGAGAAAAAAAATCACATTAAGGTACTTACTGTATTGTTACCCAGAAATGATTTTATATTGAGATAAAAACGTCTGTATTGGACCTTTAACTGCCCTTAACTGCTCTGTGTAGTTACAGTGACGTATGCTGAGGTTTAGCATCGCAGAGTATACGCACATATCACAAATATGTCACAGTAGGAAAGACCAAAACAGTTGGCTTAGCCATGCTTGGCTGTCACGTTAAAACAACCCCATTCACCATTCAGACGTGTGTTGCAGTAGTTTATTATGATTGAGTTATTTACTAGAGGACCTGTCTGCATTTACTTTTACACATTCTAGTCAGACAGCTCAATACACACTGAGGCCGCATATTATGAATTCTACTGCAATGTGCCAACCTGGGTTTGACCTTAGCACCTTCTGGACAGGAGCCCAGTCCCACAGCTTGTGTTCATGGTCAGTGTGAAGGGTATTTGCTCATCATGGATTTCCGGTATAATCCACCTGTGAAAACTCAAAATGCATATGTCAACGTCACAACCATATCAACCCAATGACGGCTGACCGTGAATTGTTTTCCTAACCTTGCAGTTGTGATGGATTCCTTTAGGAATACTTCGCTATCACCTTTGGATGACATTCTCTATGTCTTTCATGCACCTCTGATCTCGTCTTTGGCTCGGGCCGGTCCCAGAGTCGTGACTGCTGCTTCTTCCCGCTTCAATTTATGGTTATCCTCCCTTTGAAGTTATTCTTAGGTCAATAGATACATCTGCAGTTACTGTACATCCCTGGCTCGGTTTGTAGTTCTGGAGGGAAGTGTCGCTCCAGCCCCTGCGGGAGCTTTATCAACTCCGGCTGGGAATCCCAGAAATCCAGTAGTTTTCCTCCACCAAGAAAAAACCCACATGGAAATGTTTCCGGGGGAAGCCTGTAGCGAATCATAAAAGGTGGAATGCCATGGCCATAAATTTGGTTGTTTTCTGCCAGTTTAGTGTGAAGAATGAGCACCCTCATTCTGGCAGTTTGTATAGCACTTCTGTCAGTGAAGTCCGTGGCTAGGATATCACGGCATGAGGAGCCTGTCCTTTCACAAAAGTGATGGGCTCGGGGACGGGGTGTTTGTGTTTGATTAGGACCAGATGGGCTTGAGGTCTTCAGCTGAGTGAGGGAGTCAGTAAGCGCCGGGGCCTCGCGGCCGATGAGCAAAGGCGAGGGAACAGGAAGACCCAGGATTGTCCTTGCCCCCGAACGCTGGGGATTTCCTGCCGTGGCAGAGCAGGATGGCTCTTTGAATCATTGTGTTGTCCGCTCCTCTGTCGACATTCACACCCCTCTTACAAGTAGATCGTCACCCGACTCCGCGTTTCTAAATTGGAATTCTTGAAACATTATTGTTAATGTGTGTGTTTATAACAGGAACCCTGGCGAAAAGGGATGTTTTACATACCTTCACTATGAGATTCAATTCTCTGGCGCAAATAGGATTGTTTCAATCTGCTTGACAAATATTGGAAGCATGTTTTATCTTCCAGAGCACCGGAGGGCCTCGCCACGGTCTTGACTTTAGGAGGTCAGTAGTCAGATGAGACACATACTGTATATGTAACAGAGGCTGTTACCACAGAGGCTTTTACTATTCCCTATGGGTCCTGGTCAAAAGTAGTGCACTACATTGGGACAGGGTGTCATTTGGGACGCACCCTGATGGTATAAGAATAAAAGTTTCCCATGACACTCCTGTGTTTTTGATGTTTCAGTTGGGTGGGTCTCTGTAGAGCACGTCAAAGGTTGAGTGGGGAGTAGGAATCTGTGACTCCTGAACCATGGTGCGTGGGTGTGTATGTGCACATTTTACTATACTTGTGAGTACCATAGGTCCTTAAAAAAATGTCAACCAACAAAAATTCAGATAAGTGAGGACGTTTTTTCGGTCCTCACTTGTAAAAAGGCTACTTTAGGCTTAGGGGTTAGGGTTAGAATTAGGGTTAAGGTTAGGTTTAGGGGTTAGGTTAGGATAGAATTTTGAATGGGATTCAATTGTTGGTCCCCAAAAAGTCCTCACTCACAAGTATAGCGAGACATAGCTGTGTGTGTGTGTGTGTGTGTGTGTGTGTGTGTGTGTGTGTGTGTGTGTGTGTGTGTGTGTGTGTGTGTGTGTGTGTGTGTGTGTGTGTGTGTGTGTGTGTGTGTGTGTGTGTGTGTGTACTGTATGCATGTGTGATAGAACATGTCTGTGCTCTTTGGTTTGGGTGATGTGTGTTGGTCCTTTGGTCCAATATCTCTGTGTATGCATGTTTCAGCCTTGTAGATCTACTGCATGTTTCAGCTTTGTGTACCTACTGCATGTTTCAGCTTTGTGTACCTACTGCATGTTTCAGCTTTGTGTACCTACTGCATGTTTCAGCTTTGTGTACCAACTGCATGTTTCAGCTTTGTGTACCAACTGCCCGTTTCAGCTTTGTGTACCTACTGCCTGTTTCAGCTTTGTGTACCTACTGCCCGTTTCAGCTTTGTGTACCTACTGCATGTTTCAGCTTTGTGTACCTACTGCATGTTTCAGCTTTGTGTACCTACTGCCTGTTTCAGCTTTGTGTACCTACTGCCCGTTTCAGCTTTGTGTACCTACTGCATGTTTCAGCTTTGTGTACCTACTGCCTGTTTCAGCTTTGTGTACCTACTGCCTGTTTCAGCTTTGTGTACCTACTGCCCGTTTCAGCTTTGTGTACCTACTGCATGTTTGTGTGAGTGTGTGTTTTCTTTTCCGTGTTATCCGATGTGTTCCTGAGAGATAGCGTTCACGCCTCTGCTGTGGACAGGGCCAGGTGCGTGACTATCTGTCTCCCGGGGGATGTTTAGACAGAGGGGCTCCCTCCACTCCTCTCTCCACCAGCCTGCCATGTTTTGTTTTCACAGTGAAAGGCCAGCCCCATCTTGACGTCAGGGCTGTCTCTCAAATGGCAACCTATTCCCTATATAGTGCACTACGTTTGACCAGATCCCTATGGGCCCCCATGTTAAAGGTTGTGCACAGTGTAAGGAATATGGCTCCATTTGGGATGCACGCCAGGTGTTTCATCTGACCAGGCACCCCTCCCTCTCACCAGGCAGGCGACAGGGGTTCCAGAGTGGCCTGGAACAGATAATAAACACATGGATAATGATGGGGACGATCAGAAGTCTTATTGACTTCCTATCTAGAACAGAAAGACAATGATCTACTTCACTTGCTTTGGCAATGTTAGCATATGTTTCCCATGCCAATAAAGCCCTTGAGAGAGTCCCTCAGAGCGTTCAGTCAGCCCACTGACACCCCTATCAGACCACAGCAAAATCACAGTCTATTTGAACAGAGCAATACTCAATCATGTGGCATCAAAGCCAAAGGAACTAAGTAACATTAAGAAATGCTATAGATGGAAGGAATGCAGTTTGGAAACCTACCAAAAAACAATTAGACAACAACAAATTCAATCCCTTTTAGACAATTTCCTGGGTAAAACGTTCCACTGTAATAGTGAAGGTGTAAACTTGGAGTAGAAAATCTTAACAGTATATTTGACCTCTCAGCTTCCCTATCAAATCTAAAAATCTCAAATAGAAAACCGAAGAAAATGAACAACAATGACAAATGGTTTGATGAAGAATGCAAAAATCTAAGAAAGAAATTGAGAAACCTGTCCAACCAAAAACATAGAGACCCGCAAAAACATATACATGATCAAATACAAATCTTAGAATCAACTATTAAAGACTACCAGAACCCACTGGATTCTCCAATTACCTTGAATGAGTTACAGGACAAAATAAAGACCCTCCAACCCAAAAAGGCATGTGGCGTTGATGGCATCCTCAATGAAATGATCAAATATACAGACAACAAATTCCAATTGGCTATACTAAAACTCTTTAACATCATCTTTAGCTCTGGCCTCTTCCCCAATATTTAGAACCAAGGACTGATCACCCCAATCCACAAAGGTGGAGACAAATTTGACCCCAACAACTACCGTGGGATATGCGTCAACAGTAACCTTGGGAAAATCCTTTGCATTATCATTAACAGCAGACTCATACATGTCCTCAATGAAAACAATGTACGGAGCATTTGGATCATGTATTTGGATCAGTGCTGTACTGGGACCTGTAAGACTGGAGCTCGGTGTATTTGGATCAGTGCTGTACTGGGACCTGTAAGACTGGAGCTCGGTGTATTTGGATCAGTGCTGTACTGGGACCTGTAAGACTGGAGCTAGGTGTATTTGGATCAGTGCTGTACTGGGACCTGTAAGACTGGAGCTAGGTGTATTTGGATCAGTGCTGTACTGGGACCTGTAAGACTGGAGCTCGGTGTATTTGGATCAGTGCTGTACTGGGACCTGTAAGACTGGAGCTCGGTGTATTTGGATCAGTGCTGTACTGGGACCTGTAAGACTGGAGCTCGGTGTATTTGGATCAGTGCTGTACTGGGACCTGTAAGACTGGAGCTCGGTGTATTTGGATCAGTGCTGTACTGGGACCTGTAAGACTGGAGCTCGGTGTATTTGGATCAGTGCTGTACTGGGACCTGTAAGACTGGAGCTAGGTGTATTTGGATCAGTGCTGTACTGGGACCTGTAAGACTGGAGCTAGGTGTATTTGGATCAGTGCTGTACTGGGACCTGTAAGACTGGAGCTAGGTGTATTTGGATCAGTGCTGTACTGGGACCTGTAAGACTGGAGCTAGGTGTATTTGGATCAGTGCTGTACTGGGACCTGTAAGACTGGAGCTCGGTGTATTTGGATCAGTGCTGTACTGGGACCTGTAAGACTGGAGCTAGGTGTATTTGGATCAGTGCTGTACTGGGACCTGTAAGACTGGAGCTCGGTGTATTTGGATCAGTGCTGTACTGGGACCTGTAAGACTGGAGCTCGGTGTATTTGGATCAGTGCTGTACTGGGACCTGTAAGACTGGAGCTCGGTGTATTTGGATCAGTGCTGTACTGGGACCTGTAAGACTGGAGCTAGGTGTATTTGGATCAGTGCTGTACTGGGACCTGTAAGACTGGAGCTAGGTGTATTTGGATCAGTGCTGTACTGGGACCTGTAAGACTGGAGCTCGGTGTATTTGGATCAGTGCTGTACTGGGACCTGTAAGACTGGAGCTAGGTGTATTTGGATCAGTGCTGTACTGGGACCTGTAAGACTGGAGCTAGGTATATTTGGATCAGTGCTGTACTGGGACCTGTAAGACTGGAGCTAGGTGTATTTGGATCAGTGCTGTACTGGGACCTGTAAGACTGGAGCTCGGTGTATTTGGATCAGTGCTGTACTGGGACCTATAAGACTGGAGCTAGGTGTATTTGGATCAGTGCTGTACTGGGACCTGTAAGACTGGAGCTCGGTGTATTTGGATCGGTGCTGTACTGGGACCTGTAAGACTGGAGCTAGGTGTATTTGGATCAGTGCTGTACTGGGACCTGTAAGACTGGAGCTCGGTGTATTTGGATCGGTGCTGTACTGGGACCTGTAAGACTGGAGCTCGGTGTGGCTGCCGTTGGTTTGCCAGCCCATCTAATGACACACTGCTGCTCTCGGACCAGGAAGTGAGAAGGAGGATGGATACGGTGAGAAAAGAAGGGCCTCCCTCGCTCCCATTTCCTCTGCAGGGCTGTGGCTTTGTGGCCTACCTCTCCCCCCACTACCACTAGTACCTCCTCAACCCCATCTCCCCCCAGTCCCTTGAGCTCCCCCCCTCCAAACACCCTCCGCTGGAATGCTCTCAATCTCCGCCACCAGATATTCCACTGTGGCTTTGGTGGTCACCTAGAATGGTGAGCTTTACTGAGCACACAGACAGGAGTATTAGTAGAAGCTGTACATTTGTGCCTTGCCAGGTCCTTTTGACTATCTTCCAGAATAAAAGGTGGCCTTTCCCCTCCTTCTATTCTTATTGCCATAAGACGTGAGGATGGACTGGATGTGTTTCAGACATACAGTAGATGATGGCTCTGCAACCTGGCTGGATGACCTCATGGAGACATTTCTTCAGGTCCTGTCACAGATAAAGGGGACATAACCATCACCTATCGCCAAACTCATCTCCACTATCGATCACTCTTGTTCACTATTGTTCGCATGTTTATTTTTCATCACGTCCCATCTCCGCTGTCTTTCCACCATGACACAGTTGGCCGCCATGCTATTTTGAGAGGTGTGGGTGTGGTTGGACTCTCATAGCCGAGCTTTAAGCACTGACCTGCTCAACTCGTTGCAGATGGAGGTGAACCGGAGACTGGTTTGACAGTGTTGACTTTGGAAGCCGCTCTGCGGTTCAAGGCGAAAACCTTCAGCACCATATTACTGTTTTGGGACCTTGCAAATGCAGGTAGCAGAAGCACTCTTTATTCAGTGAAGCCTTTGTGGTGTATGGTAATTAACTTGGCAAACAGGCGGAAACAGGCAGGTGAGAAATGTGCCTTAAATTGCAGAGATTTCGTCAGAACCCTTTGGCTAAGCACACGTGGAACAGTCTCATGACAACGGATGGTTTCCCAACAGTTATAGGCCAGTCTTGTGAGGTTGGACTCCTTCCAAGTCCTGTACAACTAGACAGCTCAGCAGTCAGGGGGCTGGATACAGTGGAGTTGGAGTTGAAGTCACGCCATTCATTCACATAATATCCTCTTTTTTTAGTCTTGTCATGACAGCGCCGTCTTGATTGAAAACATGTGACTGTGTATGATGTTGTTTCTACAAATCAATGCCCTTATTAGGTTGGTTGTCCATCAGAGGCACTGCTTCAATACTTACCCTGCCAGTGACTGGGAAGCTAAGTGCCGGTTTGCATAGGCAGACATCTTCGTTTGTGATGGGCGGCACAACCTGCCATGCATATTTTGGAATTCAGTGGACCCATTATCAACTGTTCTTAGTTGGATAATGGTTTGAGTGGAACAGATAAACTGAGGATTGGTTTGACTACCAGCTACTAGCTACAATGCTTTTTATTTATTTATCCCTTAATTTACCATGTAAGTTGACTGAGAACATATTCTTATTTACAGCAACAACCTGGGGAATAGTTACAGGGGAGAGGAGGGGGGATGAATGAGCCAATTGGAAGTTGGTTGATGATTAGGTGGCCAGGATGGTACAGATTGGGAGGGGACAGATTGGATAACTGAGTTTTAGTGTCCAGGACACCGGGGTTAACACCCTTACTCTTATGATAACTGCCATGGGATCTTTAGTGTCCACAGAGAGTCAGGACACCGGGGTTAACACCCTTACATGATAACTGCCATGGGATCTTTAGTGACACACCGAACACCCTGGATACAGTGGAGTTATGATAACTGTCAGGGGATCTTTAGTGACCACAGAGAGTCAGGACACCGGTTAACACCCTTACTCTTATGATAACTGCCATGGGATCTTTAGTGTCCACAGAGAGTCAGGACACCGGGGTTAACACCCTTACTCTTATGATAACTGCCATGGGATCTTTAGTGACCACAGAGAGTCAGGACACCGGGGTTAACACCCTTACTCTTATGATAACTGCCATGGGATCTTTAGTGACCACAGAGAGTCAGGACACCGGGGTGACCTTACAGAGAGTCAGGACACCGGGGTTACAGAGAGGGATCTTTAGGACACAGAGAGTCAGGGGGTTAACACCCTTACTCTTATGATAACTGCCATGGGATCTTTAGTGACCACAGAGAGTCAGGACACCGGGGTTAACACCCTTACTCTTATGATAACTGCCATGGGATCTTTAGTGACCACAGAGAGTCAGGACACCGATTACTTTATGATAACTGCCATGGGATCTTTAGTGACCACAGAGAGTCAGGACACCGGGGTTAACACCCTTACTCTTATGATAACTGCCATGGGATCTTTAGTGACCACAGAGAGTCAGGACACCGGGGTTAACACCCTTACTCTTATGATAACTGCCATGGGAACACCCTTACTCTTATGATAACTGCCATGGGAACACCCTTACTCTTATGATAACTGCCATGGGATCTTTAGTGACCACAGAGAGTCAGGACACCGGGGTTAACACCCTTACTCTTATGATAACTGCCATGGGATCTTTAGTGACCACAGAGACACAGGACACGGGGTTAACACCCTTTCTTATGACTGCCATGGGAACACCCTTACTCTTATGATAACTGCCATGGTTATGATAACTGCCACTTTAGTGACCACAGAGAGTCAGGACACTTAACACCCTTACTTTATGATAACTGCCATGGGATCTTTAGTGACCACAGAGAGTCAGGACACCGGGGTTAACACCCTTACTCTTATGATAACTGCCATGGGATCTTTAGTGACCACAGAGAGTCAGGACACCGGGGTTAACACCCTTACTCTTATGATAACTGCCATGGGATCTTTAGTGACCACAGAGAGTCAGGACACCGGGGTTAACACCCTTACTCTTATGATAACTGCCATGGGATCTTTAGTGACCACAGAGAGTCAGGACACCGGGGTTAACACCCTTACTCTTATGATAACTGCCATGGGATCTTTAGTGACCACAGAGAGTCAGGACACCGGGGTTAACACCCTTACTCTTATGATAACTGCCATGGGATCTTTAGTGACCACAGAGAGTCAGGACACCGGGGTTAACACCCTTACTCTTATGATAACTGCCATGGGATCTTTAGTGACCACAGAGAGTCAGGACACCGGGGTTAACACCCTTACTCTTATGATAACTGCCATGGGATCTTTAGTGACCACAGAGAGTCAGGACACCGGGGTTAACACCACTCTTATGATAACTGCCATGGGATCTTTAGTGACCACAGAGAGTCAGGACACCGGGGTTAACACCCTTACTCTTATGATAACTGCCATGGGATCTTTAGTGACCACAGAGACCAGGACATCCGTTTCACGTCCCATACGAAAGACGGCACCCTACACAGGACAATGTCCCCAATCAATGCCCTGGGGCATTTGCATATTTATTTATTTTAGACCAGAGGAGAGTTCCTCCTAATGGCCTTCCAATACCACTTCCAGTAAGATCTGGTCTCTCATCCAGGGACTGACAAGGACCAACCCTGCTTGGATGCAGATGTAAGCCAGCAGTGGGATGCAGGGTGGTATACTGCTTAGTGTACATTGAGCCAGTTCAATCTGCAGGACAAGCCTGCTCAGTTCTCTTCTTCAGTTCTCGTCTTCTATTGGATGATGCAGTGTTCAAATGTTCCGGTTTGGTGTGACGTGGTAATCCTCCCAACTCTCACACATCCCAGCCCCTAAACCGAACCAGATGTAGGCTTTCCATATTAATCTTTCACTCCCTTTTACGTCTCACACCACACTAGGAGCCGTTAAAAACCACACTTACATGTCACATTTTGTCCAGTTAATAAACTCCAAATGCATTCAGGGTTGCCCGTTTCTCACCACTAGCTGTTGAAAAGCTAGGTCGAGAGAGGCGTTTAGCCAGCAGGAAAGTACATGGCATTTAGTGATCAATGACTCCATTTCCTTCACCACTAGACTAAATGAAAAATATCCCTCCTTTTCTCTTTTCTTGACAGAGAAAACAGAGTTGCCACTTTTCTGTGCAATTCCTCTGGATGTTCTGATTATTTGTTTGACAGGAATTAGCAAGGAGGACGTTTTTTCTGCCACAACCGTCCGCCTGGCTGTCAGAGAAGCAGTTTTCCCCCACTGAGGCACTTTCAGATGCTGCACAAACCACAACTCCCAAACACTGGTGTCAGTCCTCAGCTCACCGCCTGTCTTTCCAAAGCCATATTCTGGAGCAGGAGGGAGAGGGAGAGAGGGAGAGAAGGAGAGAAGGAGAGAGGGAGAGGGAGAGGGAGAGAGACGGAAAAGAGTGAAATGCAGAGATTTCTTAATAACCTAGAACTCTTTCCGCCATGAAAAATAGTCCCAGGAACCAGACAAACTGCTTCAGTGTGAGGGATTATGTACTGGATAACTCGCCAAACTTTAATTTTGTATTTCACTTTTACTATTTCTTTCATCAAAGAGGAGGGCTGCCCCAGATGCAGGCAGCCAGTGAGAGGTGTCTATTTCTAGTGATCAGTGCTCGGCTACGGAGAGAGCTGTTTTGACAGTTGGAGCTGGGGAGTAACATGCTGCTGAGGAATGCTGCTCAGAGAGAGAGAGAGAGAGAGGGGGGGAGAGAGAGAGAGAGAGGGGGAGAGAAAGAGAGGTGGAGAGAGGGAGAGAGAGAGGGGGAGAGAGAGAGAGAGGGGGGGGAGAGAAAGAGAGGTGGAGAGAGGGAGAGAGAGAGAGAGACAGAGAGAGAGGGGGGGAGAGAGAGAGGGGGGAGAGAGAGAGAGGGGGGGAGAGGGAGAGAGGTGGAGAGAGGGAGAGAGAGAGGGGGGGGAGAGAGAGAGGAGGGAGGGAGAGAGAGAGAGAGACAGAGAGAGAGACAGACAGACAGAGAGAGAGAGAGAGAGAGAGAGAGAGAGAGAGAGGAGAGAGGGGGAGGAGAGGAGGGAGGGAGGGAGGGAGGGAGGGAGGGAGGGAGGGAGGGAGGGGGACAGACAGACAGACAGACAGACAGAGAGAGAGAGAGAGAGAGATGCACTTAACCAGGGCTATAATCACTGGTGGAGTGGCGGTTACCTTCCAGAGGAGTTTACGCCCCCGAGGACTGTTTGGTTTTGTAGTTCTGACAGAAATGGAGAGGGAGGAGTGGTTGAGCTCTGACAGAGAGGAGGAGGAGGAGCAACAGAAAGGGGGAGTGAACCGGTGGCGGAGAAACCTTGTCAGTTTCTGTAAATCCCACATGCTGTAGGCTACAGAATGACTGCGGCTGCTCTCCCACTCCAGACTTCTCTCTGAGAGGCAGCCCTCTCTTTATTTTGTCTTCTCCTTCCCCTCTTTTTCTCTGCCAGACGTCAGGAGGAGACACAGGGTTCTTATTTGGCCTCTTTTGTGTGGGAAACTGAGGGAAACGACTCCTCGCGCTGTTTTTTCAACCTCTTCCTCCTGTCTGCTTTTGAACTCTCTCTCTCTGGATGTGACGGACCATGCCGGTGGTAGGAGTAGCCTCCAAGCTCAGACAACCCTCAGTGGGCTCCAAGCCGGTCCACAGCGCTCTCCCCATCCCCAACCCGGGCAGAACCGCTGCCACACGGGGGCACATGGCCAGGACCCCAGAGCTGAGGGGGTCAGAATCCCCCCTGCTCTCCTCCTGTCAGCTGTCACTCAAGTCAGAGTACCAGGAGAGGAGGACGCAGCAGAAACAACAGGGACGGAGCAAGGAGACAGAGGAGAGTAAGATCTGCAAGGTCAGTGACAGTGTGTTGTTACTGGGGGACATGCTGTCACTCTGTGGCTCCTTCTCCCTTCAAACTCTACTCTCTAAATGATTTCTGTCTGCATGCCTGTCTATGCAGGGGGAATTGATTAGCTCTACAGGTGGCTGTGCTGGCCGGCCAAGTCTGAGTGAGCTACCTAACAGAGGCAGGCTTGTTGGATTTTCTTTAGACTGTTCTGTTTCTGTGTGACTAGATGACTCATTTAGAAATCAATGTGGTCTTGGTTCAGCAAGTTATAGCAGGTGCCATGCTCTCTATATACTATTGGGTGGAGGTCTGCTTACAGCACTTAGCAAATTTCAAAAAGTAGATGTCAAACCTTCTTAACCATGCCCAATCCTCCTTAACCATGCCCAATCCTCCTTAACCATGCCCAATCCTCCTTAACCATGCCCAATCCTCCTTAACCATGCCCAATCCTCCTTAACCATGCCCAATCCTCCTTAACCATGCCCAATCCTCCTTAACTATACCCAATCCTCCTTAACCATGCCCAATCCTCCTTAACCATGCCCAATCCTCCTTAACCATGTGGTAATTTTCTCAATGGAATCCTGAACATAAATCCTCCTTAACCATGCCCTAAATCCTTTCCATGCACCATTTTATTTCTCTTTTGTGTCCTTCCATTGCTTTGCACTGTGATGCATTCTCAAACTCTGTCAGTTGACTCGCAAATCTGTCATTAACCATGGGGCAATCCTCCTTAACCATGCCCAATCCTCCATTAATGTGCCCATTGTCGTGCCTCCTCTATTAACCATCCCAATCTGTGAAATGAATCCTCCTGCTGGCTGTTTTCCTAACCATGCCCAATCCTCCTTAACCTAAATCCTCCTTGAATCCAATGCCCTGAATACAAACACCCCTCCTCCTCATAACTACATGGAATCTCCTTAATACATGAAATGCCCTTAACCATGCCCAATCCTCTAACCATGCCCAATAAATCCTCCCCATCTCCACCAATTTCCTCTTTTGTACCTTGGCAGCTGGAATTTCCTTTGAATCCTCCTAATGCCCATTCTCAAACGTATCTGGTAAGAATGGCTAGCGAATGATAGACATGAACGGATCGCCTTAAGTGCTTTCCCATACTAAAGTCAGCCGGTGCCAAGTTCTTTGGGAGTGTTTTAGAATGTTGGAAATTGGACTCATGACAAGTGGAGAAGGCGGGGTCCGTCTCGGAAAGGAAGCGAAAGGATTTCAAATATCCCCGCCAAATAGTTTTGGTAGTGCATGCTCACCCTACATCTTCGACCTGTCAAAATACCAACAGACTTTCCTGTTTTCCTGGTCCTCCTTAACCATGCCAAGTCTCCTTGTTCAGATGCTGGGGCTTCCATGGGAATCCTCTGGGAGCCCAATCTTTTCTTTTTTGCCCAATTCTTAACTGCCCAGACCTCCTTAATGGCCCAATCCTCCTTAACCATGCCCAATCCCCTTTCCTCCTGGAACGGATAAGTGCTTTCCCATACTAATCAGCCGGTGCCAAGTTGAACTTTGGGAGTGTTTAGAATGCCTCCTCATGATCAAGTGGAGAAGCGTGTCCGTCTCTGGAAAGGAAGCATGCAGGGCCAAATATCCCCATGCCAAATAGTTTTTAGTGCATGCTCACCCTAACAATCTTCTGAACCTGTCAAAATCCAACATGCTTTCCTGTTTTCTATGCACGCTGCCAAGTCTCCTTGTTTACTGCTCCTCCTTAACTGCCCAATCCTCTGGTGTCCTTTTCCCCTTAACCATGAACAACCCCAACTGAACAACACACCTGAACTTATTTCCCAATCTCCTTAACTATGTTTTGGATGGTCTCTAACTCATGGGAGCCTCTTGGGGGTGCTGGGAGGTGCTGGGAGGTGTTGGGAGGACCATGCCCAATCCTCCTTAACCATGGGAATCCTCCTTAACCTGCCCAATGGTGTTGGGAATCCTTAACTGCCCAGCTGAGGAGCTGCCCCTGGATCCTTGTACGTGTACCCAATGACTGGAAAGCGCATGCAGGGCCAGAGCAAGGGGAAGTGTGTTTTATCATTAACCCGGTGCTGAACCGGTAAACTGCTCAAATGCCCATAAACTCGGTTTCTATAAGCACCTGCAAAATAGATTCTTTGAAAATCCTCCTTTTGGTGTCACAACCCCTGCGTGAACAACCCCAGACTGAACAACAACACACTTGACTTATTTCACTTTTCTTCCAGTGGGAATACTTGAACAGCTGGATGGTCCTGGGAAGAAACACATGCTTTCCTGCTGGGAGGTGTTTGGACTATCCTTAAGCTGGGATGTGCTTGGGGGTGCTGGGAGGGGGGTATAATCCTCCTTGTGCCCAATCCTCCTTAAGATGAGATATCCTCCTAACATGTTGGAGGTGACAGTATCCTAGAGCCCTCCTTAAAAATGGGACTTGTGACCTCCTTAACCATGTTCCTTAACTGTGTGACAGTAGTAGAGATAACATGGATCTTAACCATGCCCAATCCTCCTTTAGAATGCTCCTTAACCATGAGATAGGGTACATGTTTAACCTTCAGTGTGACAGTAAAACATAATTCTCATGTTGTCATTAACCAGTGTGACAGACCAGTAACCATGCCCAATGTTGTCTTAAAATGCCCAATGTGACAGTAGTAGAGATAGGGTACATGTTGTCATTACCTCTTCAGTGTGACAATATTAAGATGCCCAATCATGTTGTCCATGCCTCCTCAGTGTGACATAGTAAGATATGGGTACATGTTGTCATTACTCCTCTGTGACAGTAGTAGACCATAATCCTCCTTAACCATGTCCATTACTCTCAGTAGTAGAGATAGGGTACATGTTGTCATTACTCCTTCAGTGTGACAGTAGTAGAGATAGGGTACATGTTGTCATTACCAATCCTCTTCAGTGTGACATAGTAGATAGGGTCCTTAACTTGTCCAATCCTCCTTAACCATGCCCAATCTCATGTTGTCAACCAGTAGTAGAGATAGGGTACATGTTGTCATTACTCCTCAGTGTGACAGTAGTAGAGATAGCTGGTACATGTTGTCATTACTCATTCAGTGAATGACAGTAGTTTAAATAGGGTACATGTTGTCATTACTTCTCAGTGTGACAGTAGTAGAGATGGGTACATGTTGTCATTACTCAAACTCAGTGACTGACAGTAGTAGAGATAGGGTACATGTTGTCATTACCCTCAGTGTGACAGTAGTAGAGATAGGGTACATGTTGTCATTACTCTTCTGTGAAATGACAGTAGTAGAGATAGGGTACATGTTGTCATTACTCCTCAGTGTGACAGTAGTAGAGATAGGGTACATGTTGTCATTACTCAGCTTTCAGTGTGACAGTAGTAGAGATGGGTACTGGAGTCATTACCCTCTGAGTGTGTGCTACTAAAGCCCATTCTCAGGCCCAGACGTATTAAAAAGTGCAGTAGTAGAGATAGGGTACATGATGTCATTACTCCTTAGTGTGACAGTAGTAGAGATAGGGTACATGCCGTCATTACTCAGTGTGACAGTAGTAGAGATAGTTGGTACATGTTGTCATTACTCCTCAGTGTGACAGTAGTAGAGATAGGAAGCGAAAGGATTTCATTACTCCCCAGTGTGAAAGTAGTTTTGGTACATGTTGTCATTACCCCTCACAGTGACTGACAGTAGTAGAGATAGGGTACATGTTGTCATTACTCTTCAGTGTGACAGTAGTAGAGATAGGGTACATGTTGTCATTACTCTTCAGTGTGACAGTAGTAGAGATATACATGTTGTCATTACTCTTCAGTGTGACAGTAGTAGAGATAGGGTACATGTTGTCATTACTCTTAGAGCAAGGGGAAGTGTCATTAACCCGGTGTTGAACCTCAGTGTGACAGTAGTAGAGATAGGGTACATGTTGTCATTACTCTTCAGTGTGACAGTAGTAGAGATATGGTACATGTTGTCATTACTCTTCAGTGTGACAGTAGTAGAGATAGGGTACATGTTGTCATTACCCCTCACAGTGACTGACAGTAGTAGAGATAGGGTACATGATGTCATTACTCCTCAGTGTGACAGTAGTAGAGATAGGGTACATGTTGTCATTACCCCTCACAGTGACTGACAGTAGTAGAGATAGGGTACATGATGTCATTACTCCTCAGTGTGACAGTAGTAGAGATAGGGTACATGTGTCATTACTCCTCAGTGTGACAGTAGTAGAGATAGGGTAAATGTTGTCATTACTCCTCAGTGTGACAGTAGTAGAGATATTTGTCATTACTCCTCAGTGTGACAGTAATTGAGACATAGTTACATGATGTCATTTCCTCAGTTGACAGT
Organism: Oncorhynchus masou masou; assembly: GCF_036934945.1. NCBI lineage: Eukaryota > Metazoa > Chordata > Actinopteri > Salmoniformes > Salmonidae > Oncorhynchus > Oncorhynchus masou. Next base: position 15,968,128 of record NC_088238.1, on the reverse strand, counting down.
CATTACTCCTCAGTGTGACAGTAGTAGAGATAGGGTACATGTTGTCATTACTCCTCAGTGTGACAGTAGTAGAGATAGGGTACATGATGTCATTACTCCTCAGTGTGACAGTAGTAGAGATAGGGTACATGTTGTCATTACTCTTCAGTGTGACAGTAGTAGAGATAGGGTACATGTTGTCATTACTCCTCAGTGTGACAGTAGTAGAGATAGGGTACATGTTGTCATTACTCCTCAGTGTGACAGTAGTAGAGATAGGGTACATGTTGTCATTACTCCTCAGTGTGACAGTAGTAGAGATAGGGTACATGCTGTCATTACTCCTCAGTGTGACAGTAGTAGAGATAGGGTACATGTTGTCATTACTCCTCAGTGTGACAGTAGTAGAGATAGGGTACATGCTGTCATTACTCCTCAGTGTGACAGTAGTAGAGATAGGGTACATGTTGTCATTACTCCTCAGTGTGACAGTAGTAGAGATAGGGTACATGTTGTCATTACTCCTCACAGTGACTGACAGTAGTAGAGATAGGGTACATGATGTCATTACTCCTCAGTGTGACAGTAGTAGAGATAGGGTACATGTTGTCATTACTCCTCACAGTGACTGACAGTAGTAGAGATAGGGTACATGATGTCATTACTCCTCAGTGTGACAGTAGTAGAGATAGGGTACATGTTGTCATTACTCCTCAGTGTGACAGTAGTAGAGATAGGGTACATGTTGTCATTACTCCTCAGTGTGACAGTAGTAGAGATAGGGTACATGCTGTCATTACTCCTCAGTGACTGACAGTAGTAGAGATAGGGTACATGCTGTCATTACTCCTCAGTGTGACAGTAGTAGAGATAGGGTACATGATGTCATTACTCCTCAGTGTGACAGTAGTAGAGATAGGGTACATGTTGTCATTACTCCTCAGTGTGACAGTAGTAGAGATAGGGTACATGATGTCATTACTCCTCAGTGTGACAGTAGTAGAGATAGGGTACATGATGTCATTACTCCTCAGTGTGACAGTAGTAGAGATAGGGTACATGCTGTCATTACTCCTCAGTGTGACAGTAGTAGAGATAGGGTACATGCTGTCATTACTCCTCACAGTGACTGACAGTAGTAGAGATAGGGTACATGATGTCATTACTCCTCAGTGTGACAGTAGTAGAGATAGGGTACATGCTGTCATTACTCCTCAGTGTGACAGTAGTAGAGATAGGGTACATGCTGTCATTACTCCTCCACAGTGACTGACAGTAGTAGAGATAGGGTACATGCTGTCATTACTCCTCCACAGTGACAGACACAGCTTGTTCTGTGTGGAGTGGCTGAAAGGAAGGATTCAGGGTGATCAAACAGAAGTGTGTGTGTGTGTGTGTGTGTGTGTGTGTGTGTGTGTGTGTGTGTGTGTGTGTGTGTGTGTGTGTGTGTGTGTGTGTGTGTGTGTGTGTGTGTGTGTGTGTGTGTGTGTGTGTGTGTGTGTGTGTGTGTGTGTGTGTGTGTATACCCTCGCTGCATAATGCATGCTTGTGTGGACTTGTTTGTCCTTGGTTAAGCACTGGGCTGGCCGCTCTCCTTGTTTAGTGTTTACCAGACTGTGTTGTTATTCCTAACTGAGAGAAAGTTTGAAGGGAATCTCATGACACAAACACACACTGCTTCAGAGCCTGTAATGTGTTGGAGACCATTAATCATGATTGGGAATAAAAGGAGGGATTCCACATGACAAGTGGTTAATGTTAACCGGTTTCAAACTAATTATGAGCTAAACATATCCAATGCTTCTGTTTGAAAATGACAAATAACTGTGGTTTGTATGGTGTGTTTAGAATATCAATGCTTTAGGGCTTCAATAATATTGAGGGCTGAATGGTGTGTGTGTGTGTATGTGTGTGTGCATTTGTACATTTGTGTGTGCCTGCTTTTGCACGTCTGCGTTCAATCTATACGATTGTACGTGTTGGCATTCTTAGGAGGCCTCCCTCCTTCGGTGGTCTTGCAGAACACCTGCATTCCTCCCCGGGATCTCAGGTCATCCATCCAAGGCTGACCTGTCAAGAGATCCTCCTCCCTGTGATGGAGATGAGATCCAGGACACACACACACAGTCACACACACATACACACTGTAGTACTCACTGACATACCTTGTCAGTCACTGTAGAATGAAGAGGTACTGGAGGTGAATGGGGTTGTAATGAAGTGCCACGGCTCTGCTGATGGGATCTGTGGCTCGGAGCCTTGGCAGATACCCAGCTACAGTGGTGAGGGAGGCGTTGTCCCAAATGGAACCCTATTTCTTATACAGTGCCCTACTTTTGATTAGGGCCAATAGAGTTCTGGTTAAAAGTAGTGCACTAAATAGGGAAAAGGGGGCAATTTGGAACGCAGGCTGAGTGTGAGCAGCCCTTGAGCGTGAGCAGTGTTATTCATTTTTCGCACCTTTTACAATCATCGATTTCTCAACCTCCCACTATGAGTTTTTTGTTGTTGTTGTCATTTTATTCAATCCGATGCCATAATGTCAAACAAAATAAACCCTCTTTGGGTTACATTATATGAAGAATGATTGACAGGTTAGACGTAGATCCCAGTTTGTCCTGCTAGTATGAATAACATGAACATCTGCTCATTTCACACCTTTCCTGTGTCACTGCATCTGATTCCGTGATACCGCGGATGTCACATCCTCCCTAGGTCATCCCAGTTACAAGCAGGAAAGAGCAATGGGAAATTGACATACATATTCTCCTGAAGGGAATCAATAGAATCGTGGGGTGCTGATGTGTTAGACTTTCCAGCTGAGACTCGAAATGGACGCCCTGCTGCTGATGTCTGAGCCGAGATTTATCATGGTTCTTTTTTGGTTGGCCACCATGTTATGGTTTCTAGCCCTGGTGTCTGAGCCGAGATTTTTCATGGTTCTTTTTTGGTTGGCCACCATGTTATGGTTTCTAGCCCTGGTGTCTGAGCCGAGATTTATCATGGTTCTTTTTTGGTTGGCCACCATGTTATGGTTTCTAGTCCTGGTGTCTGAGCTGAGATTTTTCATGGTTCTTTTTTGGTTGGCCACCATGTTATGGTTTCTATCCCTGTCTCCGTTTGAAGTGCATCCCTGATTAGAAATGACTGGCAGGTTTAATCCATGTGGTGTTAGCCTGCCTACGCATGTCTAATCAGTTATTACATCAAGGAAGGGAGAAAGGAAAGAGGCAGTCATAAGGAATTCAAACATGGGCCCTTTCATGCTTCAAGGTACCAAGGTAAAGTTTTTGCCAGGCTGCAATCAGAGATTAGATCGGACACAGGCCAACTGTCTCTACTCTCACTCCTTCCCAATAGAAACACTGTACATGCACTTACTAGAACCATTATAATAGATTTACTGTAGAACAATTCTCCTAATGACTACTGCACCCAGTTTGTGTCTTAGAAACACACAAGACGCCTCAGGTTAGGTCATGAAACACAGGCTCTGTTGCCATGCTCTGTTCTCTTGGCTGCTATGGCAACCATACATAGCTGTGTAACCTTAGCGAGGGGATGTTGCCACTTCTGAATATGTGTATCAGTTTTTGTTTGCTGGAAGCGCAGACAACTGGCAAGATACACCCTGCCTGGCGCAAACGTCCTGTGGATCTTCTTCCACACATCCTGTTGTTTGTCTCTGATCTGACCTGCCAAAATGTCAGCAAGAAGAGATGAACCAGAGAGTGCGATTGCACATGGCCTTGTTTGCTGCAACGGCGCATCTCCTCCACCTCTCACTACGCCTAGGTGCTGATAAACCCCTGCAGGGGGGGGGGGGCAGCAGGGAGAGGAGGAAAGTGGTGAGCTCAGGGATCCGTGTTAGGTCTCACTGGCTCTGGAGTTAGTGTGGGGAATGTAAACACAGCTCCTCTCCCCACTGGCTCAGATGCTGCCGAGGCAGCCGCCCTAGTCTGGTCTGCAGAGCTTGGGGTCCCTGCCAGCTCTTCCCGTCAGAGACAGAGGGAGGTGGGGAGGGAGGCCGAGCCGGGGGTTGTGTCCTAGCCATGGGTGGTCTGGTCTGGCTGCCTGGGCTCCTTATCTGGAAGAGAGGGAGAAGCCCCGGGGAAGTGGCGGTGTGTTGACCCCAGGCATGCAGCACAGGGCCCTGCTTCCCTTTTTACCACATATCCCCTGGGATAACAGGGATAGTTACACAGGACCTCTGGGATAACAGGGATAGTTACACAGGACCTCTGGGATAACAGGGATAGCTACACAGGACCTCTGGGATAACAGGGATAGTTACACAGGACCTCTGGGATAACAGGGATAGCTACACAGGACCTCTGGGATAACAGGGATAGCTACACAGGACCTCTGGGATAACAGGGATAGTTACACAGGACCTCTGGGATAACAGGGATAGTTACACAGGACCTCTGGGATAACAGGGATAGCTACACAGGACCTCTGGGATAACAGGGATAGCTACACAGGACCTCTGGGATAACAGGTATAGTTACACAGGACCTCTGGGATAACAGGGATAGTTACACAGGACCTCTGGGATAACAGGGATAGTTACACAGGACCTCTGGGATAACAGGGATAGTTACACAGGACCTCTGGGATAACAGGGATAGTTACACAGGACCTCTGGGATAACAGGGATAGCTACACAGGACCTCTGGGATAACAGGGATAGTTACACAGGACCTCTGGGATAACAGGGATAGCTACACAGGACCTCTGGGATAACAGGGATAGTTACACAGGACCTCTGGGATAACAGGGATATAACAGGGATAGCTACACAGGACCTCTGGGATAACAGGGATAGTTACACAGGACCTCTGGGATAACAGAGATAGCTACACAGGACCTCTGGGATAACAGGGATAGTTACACAGGACCTCTGGGATAACAGGGATAGCTACACAGGACCTCTGTGGACATTTCTCTGTATTCAAACACCAACGTTCCCACCCAGGAAAGAGACCCACCACAACCTGTTTCTCAACAAATGTTGAGAGATGGAGAGATATGGTGATGGGCAGGCATGGGCACACTAACCCCTGTTGATAAAGGGGTAACTACTACAATCCTGCCTCTTATTCCTCTGGTCTCTCTCTGTCTGTCTTTCTCTCTCTCTGTCTCTCTCTGTCCCTCTCCCCTTCTCTCTGCCTGCCTGCCTGCCTGCCTGCCTGTCTGTCTGTCTGTCTGTCTGTCTGTCTGTCTGTCTGTCTGTCTGTCTGTCTGTCTGTCTG